>NW_008329039.1:1509855-1511304 GCF_000622305.1 Nannospalax galili
GTCTGATTTGTGTTCCCAAATATGCATCTACTGGACCAACCAAAAGTTCCATCCCTATAAGACGCTGTCTTTCCCCTCTCAGCATTCATCAATTGCCGAAAGTTCCTTAGGCTGGGCTGGAATTTCTTACCCACTTCCCCATGTCTAGGCTTGGATTTTGTCTGGGTTGAGCTTGCATAGGATTTGTGCATGCTGTCACCATTGAGAGTTCATATAAGTAACTGATCAGCTGTCTGGAAAACTCTGATTCCTTATGACCTGGAGAATTTTTTAAAAAATTAAAAATCTCCCATATGATCCAGTCATATCACTCCTTGGCATATACCCAGCAGTCTCATCCTACTACAGAGTTACTTGCATAGCTTTGTTTGTTGCTGCTCCTTTCACAATAACTAATAATTGGAACAACCTAAAAATCCCTCAGATGATGACTAGATAATAAAAAATGTGGTCCATTTACACAATGGAGTTCTGCTCAGTGGTAAAATCATGAAATTTGCAGGTAAAAAGATGGAACAAGAGACTATTCTACTAAGTGAAGTACCATAGACTCAGAAAAACAAGTGATATATTTTCCTCTCTAATTTGTGGATCTTATTTCTAAATGCCTAGATGGTTGTGTATATCCTGATGTAACCTCAGAAGCTAGGAAAATGGAAAGGAACAATGGAGTAAAGGGAAGAAAGCTGGAGACATGGGACTAGGAGGAGGCAGGCTTATTAAGAGAGAATTGGGAAATGAGGGGTACTTTAACTGGGGTGGGAGAAGAGAGGGTTATAAAGGGGGAGTAAGAGGATAGATAAATAATGCTTAACACTTAGATGCTATGGAATTCAGAAGTGAATGTATTTGTTCAGAGTCCCACAGATACAATAAACATATGAGTGCATATATATTAGTGAAGGCTATATAACAGAAAACAGTTTCCAGCAGGAGAAACCTCCCTTTGAGTTGTTGGTCAGGGTATTCAAAGAGACTCCTAAATTACACAGGCTGTTATCACAGCCCTTGATTGCCTGCCAGAACTTGAACGTAAGGCCATATTGCTGAAGACAGACTACACTTCAGACACAGGACTTGGGGCAATGGAGTTGGAGCTGACCCGGAAGCCTCCTTCCTGAAGACTAGCTCTCATGGTCTCAGAAGATACTATTCCATCTGTCAGGGGAGAAAAATCAATCAGAGATCCTACCCAGCTGTGAAGGATCATAAACAGCAATGACTAACCCAGCAATCTGTGGCTATTGGTGTGGTGCAGTAGTAGCAATTTTATCTTCGGGGTAATCAACAGATGCCCAATTGGTGTTTTTTTTTATTTTTGAGAATTTCCTACATGAGTAACATTCCTCCCAGTCCCCCTCCAATTCCAACCTGAGAGAGAGAGAGAGAGAGAGAGAGAGAGAGAGAGAGAGAGAGAGAGAGAGAGGGGGGGGATAGATGGATGATAAA
>NW_008329039.1:1511468-1513931 GCF_000622305.1 Nannospalax galili
GATAGATAGATAGATAGATAGATAGATAGATAGATAGATAGATAGATAGGTGTAATACATTGAATCCATTTAGTGGTGCTCCTGTGTACCTGTGTTTAGGGCTGCCCATTTGCAATTAAATAACATCAAGGTTATCTAATCTAAGAAAAAAATTATTTTCCCTCCCTCAGCATCTATTAATTGCCTGTAGCTCTTCATCTTGTGGTGGGAACCCATGAAATTTCCCTCATTCACCTTGCCATGTAAATTGGTTTTATCATTTTTTAGATTCTGTTAGACTAATGTACTGTGGGGATTTCATTGGTCAGCTTCCTTATCATGTCTGCAATGTGTTACCTAGCAGCAGGTGTCTTGTCCCTCTGGCTTTTACATTTTTATCACCACTTCTGAACATGATGTTCCCTGCACCTTAAATGTAGAGGTTGCACTGTAGGTGTGGCACTTAGAGCTAGGCATCTGACAGTTTCCTGTAATCTTTATTTGACCAATTGTGAAACTTTGTAATAGTCTCCACCTTTCGCATAAAGAAGCTTCTTTGAACAGTGGTAAGAGGCACACATGTCTGTAAATATGAAGATATGTATTTATAATATAGTAAGAAATTATGTTGGTCTAGGAAAGCTATAGAAGTAGGTTTTCCTTTTAGGATCTATGACCTTTTCAATCATGTGTACTTGTGAAATAGGGAGGAAGAGGGTCCACTAGAGGTTTCTTAGTCTCATTCATGAAAGAATTTAAGAATGGACCCAAACGGAAGCTTTTACAATTTTATTAGAACCTTAAAGAAGAATCCTCAGGGCAGTTGAACTGATCATCTTTGCAGCTGCCTTGAGGAGGTGAACAGTGGGAAGAAGTAAAGAAATCATGAAGCCATGCAGGGTTAGAGCCTGCATGGAGGTCAGACACATGGCTAACTCACAGACATATGGCTGGGAGAAGGAAGCTTTAGAGAAAAAGTGAAGAAACAAGATGTTAGGGGCAGCCCAAAGCCTTAGAGAAAGCATGTTTAATAAGAAAGGCATGAAGAAGAAAAGGAGAAATTATGCTTTCCTGCAGAGTTCAGGAAAGTGAACAGACTTACTGAGACCTACATGACTCTCCCTGAGTCTGGAAGTTCTGTGGGGATCTAAGCTAGTTCCAGACAGGAAATATTCACTACCTTATTAACACACCAGGTATTCCCCCCATCTATTTAGCATAACTTAAGGTGAACCTGCCTTCCTGGGAGTGGTTCTATCACCAGGCAATTGACCAGTGAAACTGGAAAAGTAGGTCCTCCAACAAATAGACTAGACAATTTTTTATAGTCTAGACCAGTTCAATTTATGGGGCTTATTGATACCCTAACACTTGGTTTACAGGACATGCATGATTTCCCTTCCATTGTGAGGGCCTTAATTCTGGTTAGACACCTGTTGATTACCACCCAGAAACAAAGTGCCAATAGAGATAACATTTTGGGCTGTTCATTATTGTGTTTCATAGACTTTGCAATTGGGCAGGACCATTGACTGGTTTTCTCCCTTGGCAAATTTCACAGTATCTTCTGATACTATGAGATCTAGTCTTCAAGAAGGAGGCTTCCAGGTCAGTTCCAGTTCAATTGCTCCATGTCCTGTGTCTGACTTAAGTAGTGTCTTCAATAATAGGGTTTTACCTTCAAGGTCTGGGAGTCAATGAAGGGTTGTGGCAACAGCTTGCATTATTTAGTCTCTTGGACTGCTATGACCAATAAATTGAAAGGAGGCTTCCCTTGCTTGGCACTGTGATTTTTGCTATACATCAGAAACTCACATTTATAGTATATTATATTTTTCAATAAGTTTATTAAATGATACATTTCCATTTGGCTGTTCAGACCTCCTAAGCATTATTTTTTTTCCTTTCCTCTCTCTCCCCTTGAATAGACCTCTCTCCTTCCCCTCCAGTTAAAATACTTTAATTTTAACCATTTCCAACTTGTTAACACCTGTCTCCTGCAGTGTCCCTCTCTTGAGTTCCTTCTTTTCCTCTCCCTGCATGGTTCCTTTCCATTTTACTGGATCCTATTGTTACATCAGGATATATACTCACATCTAAAAATTTGGAGCTGGGATGTTCTGTGTGATATACACACAAAAAAATCAATACATTAAAAAAAGATATTTGAGGAGGAAGCATAAAAATTTACTTCATGTTAAATAGAGCTGATAAACATTACCAGTGAAATCTACCTGATGACTTTATATCCATACTCAGGGACTAAGTCTCCGAGTGTAACCAACTGTGACTAGTAATAATCAGATACATAGAGATTAAAGACACATGCGCAAATATCTGTTAGTTGCATTAAAAATGAGTTTTTCTATATAAAACAATGTATTTTAATAAAGAATGGAGATCTTTTTTAAAGGTTAAAACCTCATTCAATTTTATCTTTTTACAGGGCTTATACTGAATTCAATATCCTATAACTGTATTAAT
>NW_008329039.1:1513944-1523043 GCF_000622305.1 Nannospalax galili
ATTCAACTTTAAAATTTACAGCAGTTTGAAAGAGATGTATTTATGCTCTGGAATGTGTTACTGACTATGTTAAAGCTGTAATAAATGCTTCTTCTAATCATATGGTTATTGAATAAATTTTTTAAGATAAAAATTAATTAATTAAAAAAGGTTTTGGAGCTATGATTCAAAAATGAGAGAGATCATGCATTACTTGTTTTTCTGAGTCTGTTTTACCTCACTTAGTATAACAGCTTTTTGTTTGGGGGAAAATACTAATAGTGGAACCAAAATAGATAACAATAAAATAACCCCCCCAAAAGTATAGTGCCAACTGGTAAAAAGTATATCTAATTTTTTTCTCAATGTTATTAAAATTTCTATCACTATACTAATATGTTTAATAACATGACTAAGAATATATGAATGTTGAACACATTTTTACCTTACCAAATTCTGAAAGGCTTTGCAATTTCACCAGCTTTATGGAGTGTGAATTATTTTTAATACCAGTACAAAAAGAAACATAAAGGCATTTTAGAGAAGGAGTGACCCAGAGCTGATCTTTTCTCTCATCTTTCTTTTTGTGTAGATCCGTCTGTGCGCCTCGCATTATTCAAACACAACAAAAATAAAGTTTCTGTTACAAAATCAACAAAGAAGACACAGCTGAGAAGTGATAGTTGTTTTGAAGGTAAGGCTTAATGAAAGGAACATAGAAAGGTAAAAAGATTAATAGAAAAATTGTATGTAGGATGTATTTGTCTTCATAAACACTAAAGTATAGATATGAATGGAACATGTAAATATACTTCAATAAGAATGAATTTATTTATCAATAATAAAATACCATTTTGGCTTACTGATATATTAGTACAAAAATTAGTGACTGTGGGGGTTGGAGAGATGGCTCAGCAGTTGGTTAAGAGCACTGACTGCTCTTGCAGAGGACCTGGGTTCGATTCCCAGCACCCATGTGGCAGATAAGAACTGTCCTTAACTCCAATTCCAGGGGAATCTGAAGCCCTCTTCTGACCTCCACGGCATTGCACCTCACGGGTGCACTCACATACATGCAGGCAATACACTCATACACATAAAATAAAAATAATAAATAAAATTTTTTAATTAAAAAACTAGTGACAGTGATAATCTAAATTTTAAAAGCCTTGTAATTGTGTATGAATATGCAATAATGCTGCACCGTCAGTTTTTGTAATGATATATAAACTTGCAGTTATGAAACACATTAGCTTCTATCACTGAAAGCAACCATTGCTAAAATAAACTTCTAATATATTTCCAGTTATTATGTACAAATTGCATTAAAAGCATTATACTTGTGAACTTAAAATGTTTTATAACAGTGAATGTTTGTTCACCTCATTCTGGGGTAAAGGATTTGTATATATGGGTAATGGGTCATATTTCTAATTTCAACATTCAGAAGAAATGTAGACTGGTATTATTAAACAGAAATGTTTAAATATAATAGAACTATAAACATTAAATATCAATTTTACATCTGTCAAAAATAACAATAAAATACAATAATGTTTTGTAGAATTAACATTTTTGTCATTTGTTCTACCTATGCTGTTAGACATTTCTAATAGGAAAAATTGACATATGTATTTGAATAGAAAGTAACCGACTAGGATTTTCAATCTACTGCTTTCTCTAAATTTAAAATATTAAATCTTAAAATGTATATATGTCATAACCTGACTGAAAATTGATTATGATTTGTATTTCTGTTTGCCGATGCCTCAATGTAAGGAAAAGTTTTGTAGCACTAAATTATTGTGATTTAGAGAAGCCTATTAAATTGTGTAGGACAGAATATATGGAATCTAGAAGTTTTCTTTAATATCTACAAACACGTTTTTAGAAAGACCAATAAAACAAGTGTGGCAGTTTATTGAGTGAATAGAGGATCATATGTAGGGGTATTTTTTTCAATCTATTATTTTGATATTTGCAAATTTTCATAGTTAGACAATTTCAGAATTGGGTGTCCAATGAAGTTATCAGAATTCAATATTATTTCAGGTAATATTTTAATAGAATTAAAGCATATTTAGAGTATAAAACAAGGCTTGACTCTTAATAAAGGTCCTTTGCTTGTTAAAATCTTAACTTTACAATTTAGAAACATTTTCCATCAACAAAACTAACCTGATCTCACTGTGTTAATTTTACATTAGAAGAATTCCTGTCACATAGAAAATGTTGAATACACACTGCATATCACTTCCATATTTGTATTAATAATGCTGAATGATTAATGGTTGAAAATTCTTCACTTTACCAATTCACTATTTTTAAATGAAAAAAATGAAATGCTAAATCATATCAACTCCATATACAGACTACACCTGTTAAATAGGGACATTGTTGTTATATAATGGAAATACCTAGAAAGAAAGACAGTGACAATGAATTTTACAGCCAGGAAGAAGAGAACTATCCCCAAATCTTCTCTTGCATCCTCTCTTTCTCTGTGAAAGGCATGTTGCTATCCAGACTATTATGACATGCTTGTCTAACTATGAATCAATAAAAGTTAGATTATGGATAGTTCAAAATAATGACAGAAAGTGACTTACAGAACATGGGGCATTTGCACGTAAGTGTTATGAGTGTAGTTGTTTGCTGTCTTCTTTGCCCCATGTGAAATTTATTTGGATTGTTTCATGTTTTGTTTTATAATCTAAGGGTTGACATTTCATTTATTAGATTGGGAGAGCATTGTGTTTATACTGACTTCTTAACTAGTGAGTGATAGTGCTTATAATTATTTTGAGGCTTTTGTTTTTAAAGAATAATCTTGACACAATGGTTCTACATGGAATATTTTTCCAATTAGTATGTTTATATTTGCCTATTGTTTTTAGGAAAGTTAAGGACAATTTTCTCATTGTTGGCCAAGCTGTCTTTAACTGAAGCTCTGTACTCAACCTGTGCCTAGGCTTACACTCAGTGATGCGGAGGATACCTTAAATTAGCAGCCTGACCAACCCCAGCTGTCCAGCTATGGGTGCATTTTGAAATAAAGTCTTTTGAGATAATTTCTATATCATGAAACATACTTTTAAGAATACTACTTAATTATTTTACCATTACATAACTGTTATTACAACTTAATTATAAACCAGTGGAAGACCTTATTTTCCCTTATGAAAAAAAAATGAAACAAAATTAACAGTGGGACTCTGACTCCATGCCCCCAAAGGAGGGAAATCAAAATTAGATTTCCTGTTGGTTTAGATTACATAACTCCATGTGAAATAGTATCTCAGGACTGTGATGTGCCAGCATTGTGTTATAATTTTCTGATTTTGTTCAAATTAGATCATCATATTATTTGAGTATAGATTATGTAATTGCAATTTATTTTGTAGTAACTTTGTATAAGCTTTATAAAAACCTTTCCCAAATTCTCAATCATGACTACAGGAAGCATTCATAATTCTTGTGATTTGTATTAATTGCTTTGATTATTACTGTGGCCTTTTATTTGTTGTCAATAGCAAGATGACAATGATAGTCATAATCTATGTTGTTCCAGGTGAGAAATATGCTTTTTCTTGAGAGACATTGATATGGAATAGATTATATTAAATGTTTCAAGGTAAAATAACATTTTACCAGTCTATAGTTTTCAAAATATCTATATATTTTGTCATGTTCATGAAACGTAGACAATTTTTTTACCTTGAACCTATTCAAGGCAAAGGACATTTGACCACGTCTTTGCCCAGGGTAACCAAATACATGTTCCAACTGTCAGACATCAGTAGTTCTTCCTATAGGACTGAGAACCTAAGAACTAAATAGATCTATTATTGATTAACTTATTTATGTTCTTATCAGTTGATCAATTGTTATGTATCTGTATTAGTTTACCTTTGTTATTACCTATAGTTTTCTCTTGGTTTTAAATATTGAATCTTTCCTTGAAAGTTGAAACACTTTATTACCCTTAAAAAAATCTCTGAAAAAATAGTTTCCATGCTGTTTTACATGGTCAGTTAGCAATCTTGAAATGACTCTTGTATGTTTGTCACTGAACTAAGAGGAAGCACAGCTGTAGTGATATAAGTGTGGATGCCACAATTTGCGTAACAAAGTTCAGATCTTTCTAAAATAGCTGCAGTTCATTTACATGCTTCAATTAATTTCTAGAAGTAAAGTTAGTAAGTCAAAACATTTATAGTGTGCCATTCATGAATGAGATCATTTTACAAAGGAGATATGTAAATTCAGTCAACATAGAGCAGTTCACAGACTGCTTGTATCACTGGCCCCAATCGTCCTTTCAGAAAATTATATCTATTTTATTAATATTTTATTAGTAAATCACAATTGTATAGTTATGAGGAACAATATGACATTGTGTTTATATATACAAAATGGTATGACTAAGTCCAGATAATTAACATCTCTATTACTTTGCTTACTTAAAATTTTTAGAGTGAAACATCTATATTTTACCACGAGCTATTTTGGAATAATAATACACTGTTATCGTCTATGGGGACTCTGACGTGTACCAGATCCCTACACCTATTTCTCCTGCCTAGGTAGCCTTTAATCAACAGCTTCTCTCCCCTTCCCTCTCCATTCCCTGAACTTCTAGTAATTGTCTTTCTACTCTGTACTTCCATGCGTTCAACATTATTAGATTCCACATATATGCTAGATGATGTGTAATTTGTTTTGTGTGTGTGTGTGTGTGTGTGACTGGATCGTTTTACCTAGACTAATAGCCTCCAAATTCATTCATGTTGCCACAAATAAAAAGAATCTCCTTTCCCGTTTTAAAGGCCAAGCAGTATTCCTTTGTGTATATGTACCATGTTTTTTATTCATTCATATTTAAATGAAACCTAATTTATTTACACATTTTGGCTACTGAGAATAATCCAATAAATACAGACATACAGACATCTCTAACACTCTAATTTTATCCCCTTTAGATAAATGTACAGTAATGGGATTGCTAGATCAACTGGTATTTTGACTTAAAGTCATCTAGGAAATTTCCATAGTGTTTTCTCTAACGGCTTGTAGTTATTTATATCTCACCAGCATGGCATATTAATTCTAATTATTTTGCTCTTAAAATATATTTTATTTGTAGGAAAGGATTCATTTATGTGCCAGAGAATGTTATTTCTTGTTTAATTACTTGAAATATAAATAGAAACATGCCAGATATTTGGAATTACAAAATTGAATAGCCTCAGAGTCAGTTCTCTCTCTCTCATTTTTTTTTTAGCAAACTCAAAAGTTTCTATATTTTTCTGTCAATGAATAGCACATATATTAAATAAGATGATGGTCTATACAACTTTAAAACCTGGGAAGATTTTTTTTCTCCTTTATCACACTCAAGTCATTTCTTTATTTCTGTATTTATTTCTGTATTTCTGTATTTATTTATTTAATGTTGTTTTGAGGTTTTGTATTTTTTATTGAATTTTTGTGTATTTCATACAAAATATCTTAATCATCTTTACATTCCTTTCCTATCCACACTTGTCCATACCCTGCCACACACACCAGATTTTATGCATTCTGTCACTTACGTTAAGGTCTATTGAGTCAAGTTTTTGTACCCAGATGTCCCTCAATGCAAGTTTGTCCACCGGGGTCTGGTCAACCTATCTAACGTCACTCCCTTAAAGAAGATCAATTCTCCTTCATCCAGCAGTAATCAGCTGCCAATAGTTCCTTGGCTAAAATTGGGACCTGATGCCCACTTCCCAAGTTCTATGCTGGGGTTTTGTCTGCTTGAGTTTGCATGGGTCTTGTGCATGCTGACACCATTGCTGTAGGTTCATAAAAGCAGAGTCCCAGGAGCCTGTAAGACTCTCTTTGCATATGGTCATACACCTCCACCACTGATTCTTGCAATCTTTCTGCCTCCTCTTCCACAATGGTCCCCGAGCCCTGGGTGGTGACTGTACAGGAGTTCTGTCCAGGGAGCCACATTCTTCAGACTTATTCTCTACACTTTGGCTATTTGTGGCCTTTTGTGCTCACTGCCCTCTGTTCCATGAGAGAACTTCCTTGATGAGAGTTGCATTAGTATTCTCTCTGTCTTTATTTCCACTATGCTCCATGAGTCTTAGGTGTAGAGTTTCCATTGTAGATGTGCCTTGTAGAGTTGGGCATCTCACAGACACTTATTTTTTGTGTGTGACCAGTTGTAAAATTCTGTTATAGTCTCTGGCACTACCCTACAAGATATAGATGCAAGAAAAGACTTTCTAAATCTGTATCAGTTGCTCAGAATTAAGGTCCACAATCAACAAATGGCACATTATTAAACTAAGAAGCGTCTATACAGCAAAAGAAACAATCAACAAAGTAAAGAGGAAACCCAGAGTCGGAGAAAATCTTCTCCAGCTACACGTCTGACAGAACACTAACTTCCAGAAAATATAAAATACTCAAAAAAAACAAAGAATCAAGAAAATAAATGGCACAATGACAAAGAAGCACCTTTAAAAGTTTTCCACAGCCTTAGTAATTAGAGAAATGCAAATTAACACAACTTTAAGATTTCATCTTACCCCAGTCAGACTGGCTAAGATCAAGAGAACAAATGATACCAAATGCTGGAGGGGCTGTAGGGAAAGGAGAACACTCATTCACTGTTGTTGGGCTTGCAAACTCATACAACCACTATGGAATGCAGTGTGGAGAATTCTTAAAAAACTAAAAATGAAACTATCATACAATCCAGTTATACCACTCCTTGGCATATACCCAAAGGGCTCATCTTACTGCAGAGATACTTGTACATTCATGTTTGTTGCTGCTCTTTTCACAATAACTAAGAAATGGAAGCATCCCAAGTGTTTGTCATCTGATGAGTGGATAATGAAAACGTGATTCATTTACATAATTGAGTTCTACTCAGGGATTTTAAAAAACCAAAATCATGAAATTTGCAGGTAAATGGGTGGAACTAGAAACTGTTATACAAAATGAAGTAACAGGATCAGAAGAACAAATGACCTATGCTTTCCTTCATTTGTTGATCTTAGCACCAAATCCCTATATGTGACTATATAATATGATGTAACTGCAGGAGCCAGGAAACTGGAAAACTGCCAGGGAGGTAAAGGGAAAGAAGGAGCCTGATATAGAGGAATAGTAGAGACAGGTGTTACTAAGGGAGAAATGGAGAAAATGAGAGTATTTAAATGGGAGGGGAGGGAGAACTATACTAGGAATCATGGGGTAAAGAAAAAGAAGGAGCTCAAGAGAGGCAGGAACTATAGTAGACTAGAATTATGCAGGGTGAAATGGGGAAAATGAGAGTACTTTAACTGGGGAGGGAGGAGGGAAAGGAGAGATAAATAATGCTTAGCTGGTGTGAGAAGTAGGAGGGAACTGTATTAGTTCAAAGCCTAAGGAAAGATTGCACATACAGTATACACTACCTGAGTCCATGTGTATAGCCGAGCGCTATTTAACAAGAAACAGCACCAGACAGGAGAAATCATGGTAACAGTAACGGCACTTTTATTTGGGGGTTAATCAAAAGTTACCTAATTGGACTTAATCCCACTCAGTGGGGGAAGTCATATGTGGTACTGTAACCTCCCTTCAAGTTGTTGGCCAGAGTAGTCCAAGATACTCCCAAAATTACACAGACTATTGCTATAGCCTTTGATTTCCTCCCAGAACTTGAAAGTGAGTCCCTACTGCTGAAGACAAGTCATACTTCAGACACAGGACTTGAAGCAATGGAGCTGGTACTCACCCGGAAACCATCTTTCTGAAGGCTGGGTCTCATAGTTTTGGAGGACTCTATGCACATTGCTAAGGGAGAATGTCAATCAATGATCAACCCCAGCTTTAAGGCATAATAAACACAATAATGACCCCAGCGCAACAAACAATAATGTTGAAGTAATGGCACTTTTATTTTGGAGGTAAAGAGAACTCATAAGGCACTGTCATAGATCTTATAGAAAAATCCTAAGGCTGTCACATCCCTAGACAAATGTAATTTCTTACTATATGTTAAATATGTATCCTTATATTTACAGACAAGTATGCCAGGCAACACTCATCAAATAATCTTCTTTTGGTTCTACCTTTTAAAAAGATATTTTATTGGGTACTGGAGCGATGATTCAGTGGTTAAGAGCACTGGCGGCTCTTGAAGAAGATCCAGATGAGAATCCAAGCACCCACATTGCAGCTAAAAGCCATCCATAACTCCATTCCAGGGTATTCAATGCCCCCTTCAGTCCTCTGTGAGTACTGCACAACACGTATGTTCTTACAAATATGCAGGCATAGCAATCATATACATAAAATAAAAAATAAATCCCAAAAATATTTTATTTATTATTTGTATTTTATGTGTACGGATGTTTTCCCACATGAATGTTAGTGCACTACGTGCATGTAATGCCTACAGATGCCGAAAGAGGGTGTTAATCCCCTGGAACTGGAGTTATGGATACTTGTTAGCTACGATGTGGTGCTGGGAATTGAACCTGGGTTCTCTGTTAAGAACAACCAGTTCTGTTAACCGCTGAGCTATCTCTACAGTCCCATGTTCATATTTCACTATTTTTTTTAACATAATGGACAATACTTCTTTGTCCTCTGTGTTTTTGATAATTGCCATTTATGTGAAGTAGATATTTTATTATGGCTTTCATTACGCTTATTTTAATGATGCTAAATATTTCTTATATATATATATATATTGATCATTTGTGTCCCTTCTTCTGAGAAGTATCTATTCTGATACTTTTTTAGTCAAGTTATTTATTTTGCTTTTGAGCTGATGGAGTTCCTTATTTATTTTACATTAAACCTTTAACAGACATATGATTTGCAAATTGCTTCTTCTATTCTGAGAGTTAATCACTTTACTTTGTTAATTATCTCTTTGCTGTGTACTAGTTTTTTTTAACTATTTATTTAATAACCACATACTTGGAAGAAGCATTTCATTACATCAGCATTGACATATTCAATAAAAATTTTCTGAGCTAAGATACATCTCTTTCAAAATTGGCTGTAAATTTTTAGGTTTACAGTTGAATTATTACAGTTATACAATATTGTACTCAGTATAAA
>NW_008329039.1:1529900-1532295 GCF_000622305.1 Nannospalax galili
ACTAGGAGTGGCGCAGGGCTCAAACTAGGAGTATAGAACGGCGAGGGGGGGCGTGGAAGGGTGAATGTGGCTTAGGGAGTCTCGGCGCGGAGAGCTGTGCTATAGACTTACCCCAAGAGGCCTGAGGATAGTAGTCTAGTTTTTTAATCTGGGTATAATTGCATTTTTAAGGCTTTGTTTTTGTTGCCTGTGGTTTGACAATGTGTGTGTGTGTGTGTGTGTGTGTGTGTGTGTGTGTGTGTGTGTAAATCACTGCCGAAATCATTCCTTAGATTTTTCCCTCCATTTTCTTTAAGTGGCTTCAGTTTCAGTTTATTCTTGGGACTTTTGTCAAAAATGACTAACTATAAATGTGTGGATTATTTTCTGAGTTTTCCATCCCATTTTGTTGTTTTATGTACTTGTTTTTAGGCCAGCATCGTGCCGTTTGATGGCAAAATTTTTCTATGTTTTACAGTCAGAGAATGTGCTGCTTTCAGTTTTGTCCTTTAAGCTGAAGTTGCTCTATACTCCAGATAGGCTGACTAGACTGCGGTGGGTGAACTTGCACTGAGGGACACTTGGGTACACAAACTTGACTCAATAGATCTTAACATACAACGGAATGCATGAAATCTGGTACGGGGGAGGGGGCTCTGGGAGTTTGTAGATGGGGGTTCTAAAGATGATTAAGATGTTTTGTACGAAATGCACAAAAATTCAGTAAAAAATGTACAGTGAAAAAAATTATAAGATATTTTGTAGTTCCATACAAATTTATGTATTTGGTTCAGATTCAGTTGAAAATAACATTAACAGTTTAGATTCAGTTTGCATCGAATCTGTCCATATGTTTAAGTAGTATAAAGGTATTAGAAAAACTAACTCTTAGAGCCTTTGCGCCTGGGATAGATTTCTAGTTTTTTTAAAGTTTCTTCAGTTTGTGTCATCTGAACTTTATGGTCTTCAGTGTAAAGTTTTGTTTTTTTTTCAATTCTTTGATTGAAAAAGAATCAATTCTTTGATTCCTTGGTTTGTTGTGGTTATTTTTGTTGTTATCATAAGATTTTGATTTAAATTACTTTTTGAATAGTTCGTTATACATATACACAAACACTACTGATTTTTGTATGTTGTTTTTGTATTTTTCCACTTTACTGAATTTTTGATTAATTCCATCAAGTTTTGTTTTTTGTTGTTGTTGTTGTTTTTCGGTAGACTAACATCTAAGATTCTGATGTCAGCAAATAGACAGTTTTAGCTTTTTCCCTATTAGAATGTGTTTTCTTTCCTTTTTCTTATCCAGTTCCATTGGCTAGAACCACTAGTGATCTTTAGTCAAAGCAGAAATCCTTCTGCTCTCTCTCATCTTGAGGAAAAGCTTTCAAATTTTCACCTTTGAGAATGGTTTTCCTTCATCATGTTAATGTAAAGTATAATATTTATTGAGTAATGTATGTGAAAAAAGTCTTTTAAAAACTTTAAAAACTATTTTTATGTGTATTAGTATACTGCTTGCATGTATGCATGTGCACCATGTGCATACAGTGCCTGCAGAAGCAAGAAGAGAAGGTTATATTCCCTGGAATGGAGTCAGATGATTGCAAGCCACTATGTGGGTTCTGGAAATAGAACCTGGGTCCTCTGCAAGAACAACCAGTGCTCTCAACCACTGAGCCATCTCTCCAGTCTGTGAAAACATTCTTGCATTACCAGGTGATAAATGCCACCTGATCATCACTGTTTGACTTCTGACCTTACTTTTTAAATAAACAGTATTTAACTTCTTTGTGTACAGCTTTATTCTATTTCTAAAATTTGTGTTTATTACTTTTATTTTATATGTCTGAGTGTATTGCTTGCATGTAGGTAGGTGCACCATGCTGTGCAGTGGTCCAGGTCTGTAGAGGGCATTAGAGCCCCTGAAACTGGAGAGATGGACAGTTGTTAATTGCAGTGTGGGTGCTGGGAATCAAACCCAGGCCTTCTGCAAGAGCAGCCAGAGCTCTTAAACCTTGAGTCATTTCTCTAGCTTCTTCATTTTTTTTAAAGTTAATTTTGTTATTTTTTAAATATGTGTGTATGTGTGAGGAGGGGGGTATATACATGTGATTTTAGGTGCCTATGGAGAGCAGAAGATAATGTTGGATCCTCTGGAAATGGAGTTACAGGTGGCTTTGAGCCTGCTGATGTGGGTGCTGGGAACTGAACTTGGGTCCTCCACAAGAGCACTATATGCTATTTACCACTGATCAATCTCTGCAGTCCTATTAATTTTATTAATAAAGTTGAATATTAATTGTTCCTAGTTTAGGTAGTATTATCAGGATGACATTAGATTCTACTTGTAAAATGTGTAAATAAATAAATGAATGCTTTTTTAAAAATTTGTAATTATTGGCAATAATAATAATTA
>NW_008329039.1:1532326-1549646 GCF_000622305.1 Nannospalax galili
TGTATTTCTGGTGAGGAAAATCAGGCAAAGGATAGTGTCTAAAAGAAAATGGAGATATTTTCCTCATGAAATCAAAGCTAGGGAAATAAAAATAAAATATAACTGTTGATATGTATGAATTCTTAAAGTTAAAATACTGAACAAAATATAAGAACTGATAAATTAGGCAAAGAAAGACTGATAATGAATTTCATTTTGGATTCCTTTCTCTTTGTTAGCATTAATATAAATTGGGAAGCAGTTTTATACCGTCATAACAATTAGCATTTTATTTCTTTGCTTTAGTTAGCTGCTAATATATAATAACCTAACATTAATATGAATCAAATCTACTTAACTCTAACTTCATGATAAGAACTGACTAAATTTTGAGTCACGTATGTCTCTTTTCACAAAGCCCCAAAGTAAGCACAACAATTTTTGCTTCATTTATTCTTGTTTTTATTTATGCATGAATGAAATGATTCTCCTACCTGCATTCACTGTAGCTTCTAAGTTTGCTGCTTCTAAAACTATAGCAAATTTATAATTCTGGCATTAGCCGTGAGGAAAAACGATTTAAGGAAAAAAAAAAAAAACTGCGTCTAGCCTGACAACTTTCTGAGGAAGACCATTTTCAATCTTACTGCTTCATTCCCTGGAACAATTTTACTTGATTTTAAAGTCAGGTTTCCTTAATTCCAGTATGACGCTGTCATCACAAACATGATTCCTATTTGTCCTCTTGTAAAATAGAAGATTTACAGATACCATATGTTCTTATATATTATAAATGTTTCAATATTTTGTATTAAACTTTTGAGTAATGAAAACATTAAAAAAAGTTTAATTTCTATAATTTTTACTTCAGAGCATTCTAATCAAACCATCTTCTTTTGTGGTATTTTTTGGCTTTATGATTACAGGCACTTTCTTCTGCTTTTTCCTTCTTAATGACAACTTCAAGCGCAAAATCTCATTATGGAGATTGTTTTAGATTATGTGTTCTATTTCCATAGCTGTATATATAGTACTTGCTAATGGAATGCAATGCTTATGTATTAAGAGTTTTAAGAGGTTTACTTGCATTTAAATTTACTAGCATTTATCCATGAGGTATATGCAAGCAAATAAAGAATACCTGAAGGCATTCTGTGAAGAGATGCCCATAGTCTTAATGCGTAAAACTCTGTGTTAATGAGAATAGACATGGATACAGAAATTTACAAAATGTGTTTGTCAATGTCTTGGTTTCCAAAAATTACTGTAATCTGAATTGTCATTTTCCTACCACCTTAGTAGCATCATGTATCTTCTATTCCCGAATGTTAGTCTAGGGCCTTGGATGACAGAGCCATGAAGCTACATGTACTGCTGACTGGTTCCAACCTGGCTTCCCATATTTATAAAGTCAAGAATATTTCTGACTTTCAGGGTGATACGATAATGATATTAATAAGCATTCTCCTTTAAAATACTTTAGTTTTAAATTTTTGCAGGAAAAATAAAATGGTACTGCAGAAACCCACAATTGGCCAGTGCACAGCGAACAAGAGACCTCCAAGCGCTTATTCCTGATTAAGATGTGTGCTTCAAACCTCTTCCTCCCTAGGCTGATTGCTAAAGAAGAGGCAAAAGATTGTAACAGCCAGAGGGGGTTGATGACCACAAGTAAACAGTCTTTCAGACAGTTGGTCAGTTACACATATCAGTTTACAGCAATGGTGACCCAGAAACTTTTGACAATCGATAATTGCTGGGAGAGAAAAAGAGACAATGTTTTCTAACAATGGGATTCTTGGTGGGCCCAGTGGATGGACCCACACTGCAGGACATTTGGTGACATAAATCAGATTCTATATATATATATATATAATTTGGTTGGAGGCAATGGAGGGAGGTGTGGAAAGGAGAGGTTATCTAAATACCTTCAAACTGTATTGTATGTAAATCACAGAGATTCAGTAAAAAATAAAAGTTAAAATTAATGTTTAATAAATGTATCTCTAAGGATAAATGAAAGAACAAAAATCCTGCCCTTAAATAATTTCAAATATTGATGAGGTTAAAAGATACTTGCACATGTATTTGAGCATGTGGCTTCCTTTGCAATATTGTATATATGAATTATCCCATGCAATCTAGAGAAATCTTTCCACTTAGCTAATTCTGGAGCTATTGAACATGAAAGAGTTTTCTGGCTCTACCCAACTCAGTGTTTCCATAATATAATAAATATATAATTTCCCCTTTATTATTGACACTCAGTTACAATTTTATGATACATTATTCCAAATGTTTTATCTAGTCAGCTAATGAAATTCACTTGAAAACTCCTCATGATCAGAGAAAAAGAAAATTTCATTATTTCTAGAAAAGACAGTGTCAGTGAAAATGCTTGCATTTGCAAGGAGTTAGAATTGGTTTATGAGCCATTTTTTTTCTTAACTAATAGAGAAGAAAGATATGGAATAAAATTCAGCATCAAAAAAAAAAAAAAAAACCCTGAAAATTGAGTTACTGACTCTAAGATGTGGAACTGTGCCTTAATTTGTTTTATTTATTTTAACTAGGATAAAGTTAACTCTCTGGACTTAGGAACACACACTTTATTGAGACCCTTGGTACTTTGTTAATACTAAAGTGAAGTGTAGCTATGCACACTGAATGTCACAGGTCCAGGGTGCTGATGACTACGTTTCTACAGACCAAGTATCTTTGCATCAAATTTATCTCCCATAGTTCTATATACCGGAAGTCCAAGATCAAGTTCCAGTCAATTCAGTTCCTTGTGAGGGTTGCCTTCCTGTTTCCTAACTGCTGCCTTCCTTTTGAAGAGAGAGAGAGAGAGAGAGAGAGAGAGAGAGAGAGAGAGAGAGAGAGAGAGCCATATCTTCAGTACCTAATGTAACACAAATTATATATCCAGAGACATGAGAGTTTCAAAAGATGGATTTCTCAGGGATAAAAATTTAGCTCATGACACTCTGCCCTTACTAACTAAAGAGAGTACAGGAGACGTTCTGGAGATTTTTATCTGTCCAAGTGGAACTATTCAGTTATTGATATCAGGTATTTCAGAAGTAGGTCTCAGGTGCATCACCTTAAATTGAAGCTCTCTCATCAGTGTTCCCTCACATGTGTGTTTTTCTGGCAATTTTCAATATCCAAAAGGAAAAGTATAGCATAAGAATGGAGAAAATGTGGTACGCATAATAAGCAACTGGAAAGAAACAAACACGATACTAGTGAAAATTCCTTCAAAAGTACAATGAATATTTTATAGACATAAGAAAAAAATTGTGCTCAGAAAATGAAAATGAGGTTCCTTAATAAGAACAAGTGAAATCTGACAACCAAAAATGTAAATGTACCTCTAGAAATCAAAATATGTAAGCATTAGAAACTGTGCTAAAAATTAAAATTGTAGTAGTTGGTATTAAAGAAGTTTCTCAGGAAACGTAACATAAATACAAAGTGAAAGGAAACTTGAGAAAATACAGAGAAAATTCCTTAATCCAGGAGGTTCAATTTTGATAAATCGTCAGAAATTCAGAAGCATTGACAGTAATGACAACCAATAAATGGAAAGTAATTATCCATGAAATAATTTAAAACATACCACAACTTAAAAGATATATTTCCAGATCAAGAGGGCTTGTCCAGTGTCTGGAAAATGAATGAAAATAATTCCATTCTTTTGGAGCATCCTTGAAATTGTCATAAAATTATGCAAATATAATTTAATTATCTGACATGCTTGAGATCACATGATATTAGATACAGTGCTTTGGAAGGAAGTGTTGGAGTCAGCTGTCGACGTATGTATAAAAAATGAGTATATGAACTTATAGAAGATGTGGCCTTTTAATAGAGAATTTGGAAATTATAGTACAAAGAAAACAGTGTGGAAATCATATGTCAATTTGAGAAAATAAAAAATATATAAAAGAAAGGGACATGAAATATGCTTTTTAAAAAAGTACTGGCTGTGAATAATCATTCTGAGTGAGGTAACCCACTCACTGAAAGAAAAATGCCACAATCCCATCTCATGTGTGAATGCTATATTTGAAATTTTGGATATGTGTGTTTAAATTGGAGTTCCTGTAGAAGTCAGGAAACTAGTAAGGGCTAGGGGCATTTCAAGGGAAGGGGAACAAACACAGATGGTATGAAGGGGGACTCAAAATAATGGAACAGGATGGGCTAAATAGAGTGCATTTGGCCCAGGAGTATGGGGTGAGATAACTAACATTAAAACTATGGAAAATGCCACTTGGAAGCCTACTACTGTAGCAACTTTCTAAAGTAATTACATATGAATACATAAAAGGAGTTTAAATGGAGTTACTTTATAGTAGGATGCAATGCCTTTCCGAGATACCACAGGCTAGTAAAAAGCCAAGTGACAAATATGCATCACTTCTTTTATGAGTTGTTGGTCAATGGGTTCCCATAGACCCTTCTAAACATACAGGCTATTGCCTTTGATCTTAATTACCCTCCATAACATGATGGTGAGATCTGTTGAAGATGCAACATACTTGAGTTGTCAGAAATGAATAAATCAAACTGGTACCTACTTAAAAGTCTCATTCCTACTAGCTGGCTTTCATAGTGCTGTATAACCCTATTTAATACTATCAGAGAGAAAAAATGATCAACACTCTTACTCAGCTGTGAGTCCTGTGAGCTACAATAATAACTAGCCTGGCAAGATATATCTATTGGTGCATGAGTGGCATGGATGTTAAGGAGTAACCAACGACTTTGTGATTGGATTTAAAGGCCTCCTTCACAAGATGGAACTCATGCCTGGTACTAATTTGGCCAAAACCATGTGACTGGCTAAATCATAGGTTCTAGGGGAGAATCTGATATTATTCTTCTAAATAGACATAGTATTAAACTTGCCCTTATGTTCTTTTTAATTTTTTATTTATTATTTTTATTTTATTTATATTAGTGTATTGTCGCATGTATGTAAGTGTACCTGTGTCATGCAATGCCCACAGTGTTCAGAAGATAGTGTTGAATTTCAATGGAATTGGAGTTACAGATGCTGTTTTTTAGCCAAAATGTGGGTGCTGGGAATTGAACCTGGACCCTCACTAAGAGCAGCCAATCCTCTTAACTGCTGAGCCATCTCTCCAGCCCCACATTCTTATTTTTATATACTTAGGTTAGTGCAATTCTCATCCTTTATCAGAGAATTCTCTGATTCTTTTTACAGTAGATGGTAATTAATGCAAAGACCCACAACTGGTCAACACACAAAGAATTAGAGATTGTGCAATGCTCAGCTTCAAATGCAACCACTACTATCATGCCCAATCTCCCCAAGGCTCAGTGATAATCATGGAAGAGGGGGCAAAAGAATATGAGACAGATGTGGTGGACATATGAAGCAAAACATTATTTACTGGGTGTGACAGAGCTGTTGGACCTATGAACTCATATTGGGTGTGACTGTGTATACAAGACCAGCATAAAAGTCAGAATCAAGAATTTTGGATCCAAATCAATAAATGCATAATATATAATAGACTTTTCCAAAATGTACTTAGCTCTAAGGATGAGAAAAGGAAAGACAACGGTATAGCTTCTTAGTGTGTTAAGGATTCCATGAAACCCTGGCAATCTGGTGTACTAACCATTTTGTTCTTTGGAAATGATGAGGCTATGAATGTGTGGACATCTTTAGCTCAGAGAATCAACCATATCTGGATATAAATTGTAGCTGATATAGTCATGCATTTTCTCAGTGAGCCCACCTAGTCACAGAATACACTTAAATATATGTAACTTGTTGCCAGTCCTTTAAACTTCAGTATTTTTGTCACTATTAGTTGCTTATTTCTCAATAAAGAATCTCAAAACTGAGGTATAAGTAATTCATTTCATACAGCAAAATTCATATTAAATTTGGATGCAGTATAGATAAAATTGATTATTTTTTACTTGAAGATTAAATCCTTAGATCTTCCTAAAGCTATAAGGAAGCTAAATAGTCTTCCTCTTTGGTAACACACAAGATTCATCTTTAAATAACATTTGCACAGCATTATTCTGTAAACACTGAACAATGATCAAGTTTAATCAGAGGTTAGGAATGAAATCAGGATCTATGGAGACCAATAATAGAAAAACTACCGATATTGTTGAATGTGATTGCTTTTTCAGAGTGGAAATTCAGGGATGTGAAGTTGTAGAGCTGGGCTGATTTCCGTTTTTTTGATAACATTTTTTAGAAATTAATTTGTAAGTACTTATTAATTTGCAAGTATTTATGTAATTTCTACCCTGCCCTCTCCACCCCTCTCAATTCGTGACCTCTTCTTCTTCAATAATTATTGTTACATATAAATATATGCAGATACGTTCACCAGAGTCCATCTAGTGTCGCTTGCACTTGCATTTCATCAGTATGTAAACATATGTAACCTTGATGATATATAATTTCAAATCATTGGGATCTATTTAAATAAGCATAAAAGTTAATTTATAAAATTTTAAAATTATAATATTTTAGCATGCATAAATGGAATTTATTACTAGCAAACCAAATTTAAAATAAATACTGAAGAATACTCATCTCATGTGGGTGGCTTTCATGACTCTGTTGTATACATAGCTATGGTAACAATAGTACAATACAATCATCTGTATCTCTCTATTTAACATCCACAAATCTTAGGTTAAAAAATTTTAAAACTTGTATCACTTTTCTTGCTAATGATCTCTAACTAATATAGTTTAGCAATTGTTTATATATCATCTAAATTGTGTTAGATATTGCAAATAGTTTTTTAGAAAGATTTAAACTATTATATACAAATACTATAACTTTCTAAATGAAGAGAAAATTGTACACTCGGGATTTTGGAAATGAAACATGTTGGGGTTTTCCTGGAAGCCATCTGAAAATACCTATGGATGACTTCATTTTATTTTCTTAACTCTGAATCTAATTATATTTCAATACCTAATCATTTGTTTTGTTTTGAGTAAGTTTGACATTCCTTTCTTTTCCTATTTCTACCCTACTTGTGCAAAAATAATTACACTAGTTTAAATTTATATATAGATTTAATTTGAATCCTAGTGTAAGTTTATGTAGTTTTGGTTAAATTGTTTAATTTTCTTAACATAATTTCTGTCATCAGCAAATAATATGTGCTACATAAAGACAATCAAAAAAATATATTTTTTAAAACACTACAATGAGCTAGCCTTCAAAATGTGGGAACTGAGCACAATTTCTTTCTTTCTTTGTTTCCTTTTCTTTTCTCTTTTCTTCTCCCCCTCCCCCCCCTCTCTCAACAGGTCTAACTCTTATGAAGCCCTGGCAGGCCTAGAACTTGTTGCTAGGTAGACCAGGCTGGCTTACAACTCCCAGAGATCCAAAGGCCTCTGTCTCCTGGGTGTTAGGATTGAAGGTGTGTGCTACCACACCTGACTGTAATTCTTCATCTTCCCTGTTTATTCTTTTAACATGTTCATTGAGTATCCACCTTGAGCTTGATGTCATGCAAGTGAACTAAAATAGAGTGATGAAGCAAACACAGACTGTGAGCAATGGAGTTGACTATTTGGCATTAGAGAAACACAGGGCAGTGAGTTCAATATGTAATGAATGTAATTTAAAGGGATGAAAACACAACCGAATAAAGTTCTGGGGAATAAAAGTAAGGGGAGTCCAAGATGAATCTAGCCCAGAGTGTTTGGAAGATGTGATCACTTGAGCTGAGTTTGAAGGTTGAGTAAATGTAGGAAGAAAAAAGTGTTTCAATGAAGGCATGGACCTACCAAAAGACCATAAAAGTGGGAGTAGACTAAGCTAGTGAAGAAGCCAAAATAAATGCTGATGTGGTCAGGGAAAAGAGTAAGATGAAGACGAATCTCATGGTGCAGACAGTGCAATGTCAGCTTGTCCTTTTTAGCCCACAGTGAGAATTTTATGCTCTTCATTCCATGACCAAAATGAATTGTCATATTTTAAGCAGAAGATGAAATAATCAAATTTGTTTTTCAAGTTATAATATGGGGACATATGGTGAGAAAGAAGCAAGACTGAACATGGTAATACTAATTGGAAGGTTCTGGCATTAACCTAGTATGGACAAGTTACCATGAAGCTGATGAAGAGAGGAGGCATTTGGGGACAAGGTAAAGGTATGAGTTTGTTAGCTTGTGTGGCACATATTGAAGAAGATGCAATATATAACTCTCACACTACATGTAAGATGTAAAATGGCTTAGCATAGTGTGTAGTAAGTATATGACAGTAATCATTATTTATATTTCCATTATATAAATAGGCCAAAGAAATTTACCAATAACTTTTTTTGCTTCTTGGTTAAAAGGTACCTAATTTGGTAGTGCCCCATTTGGTGATAATAATGTTTACTTTCCATGCCTAAAGGTTTTTTTCTTTGTTTTAGATGTTGTAATGTCTCTTTTCTGTCACTATAACAAAATATCTAAAGCTAGGTACTTGCAAAGCAAAGAGGGTTATTTAGCTCCAAATTTTGGAGGGTGCTGTCTGTCATTGTGGTCTCACACATTCAGCCTGTATTGAGAGCCCCGTAACAGGTGGTGGGAAATGTATGAAGATGTCAAGTGGACACAGAGGAAATCCAAAAGCTAAGTGACCAAATAAACTGATTCTGAATAACAGCATTAATCTTTCCATATATCAGTTCCAAGGACAGATGGCATTCCAATGCCTTCCAACCTTCTTATGGACCCTCGTCTCAAAGGTCCCCGGTGTAACTGGGGACATGGCTCCCAAAAATGTGACCTCTTAGGAGACAAACGACATACACGCAATGGCAAATGTGATCCTGCTCAAGATGGATCCTATTAAGACCCTGTACTCTCTGTGTTAAGATTCTGTAGGGATGCTGAGAGACAGGTGGTTCTGTCATAAAACTTGTGATTTAGGTGATCACAAATCTCTATCACCTTTCTCTAATATTTTCTGCATATTTTCAAGCCTGACTTGTCTACTGTGAAGTGCCAGTCCATTCACCGTATCTGTTTGATTCTTTATATTACATCCCTAATAAAAAGAATTTTTAGTCTTTCAGTTTATCTAGAAAAATTATGACCATTCCTTTTTCTTTGCCTCATTTCCTAAATTCAGCACTATCCCCATACACCCCATTGCCTTTACACTGCCTTGCCTTGAAATATAACGATTTTCATTTTAAGAGACATACATCTCTCATTTCTTGGTCTTACAATATCTATCATATGTATTTCTGCCTTGTCCTTCAAAACCATAATTCTTGTGGGTTTTTTTCCTTGTTGTAGTCTTTCTTTTTTGGTTTGTTTTGAGACAGTATCCCTATGTAACCCAATCTGGCTCCATGCAATCTTACTGCCTCAGCCTCCTAAGGGCTAGGGTAATACATGAGCCCTCCACACTTGCCCTGCTAAATTATAGTTCTGCAAACAGCCCACTTCCACTCAGAATTTTTTAATTTCCAGTTCCTCTAGTAATAATTTCAAAGTCTTTAGTATATAGTGCCTTAATTCCCTGTTCCCTAATAACTTTTCCTTCTTTACTTTGTAATATTCTGCTGATCCCCCAGGTAGGTCCTGAGTATATTGAGTGACTTCAATATATCATCATATATTAATGAATGATATATTCTTTCCAAAACATGTTCTGAAAGTCACACCTACATGTTACTTCCATTATCTGCAATGTCCTTCCTCACCTTTCTAGTGTCAAATGTCCTTATTCTTCATGATTCAAAAAAATGTCATTTCATCTCAGTCATTCTTATACCACCAAGCTTTCCACCTGCCTTTGTGTTGCTACTCTGTGACTACATATTATCTTTTAGCCTTTTCAGTGTCAGGGATCAAATACAAGTTATATGTCTGCTTCCTCCCTTCCTTAGAACCTTTCAACAGTATTAGATTCATCTATACTAGGCACTTAACAGTGGATTGTTGAATTAATATACATTCCTTACTAAAATAAAACTTTGGATCCTCAGACACACTCTTCCTGTCAAATGCTGTTACTCAAAGTCAGATGCCACCCTATTCCAACTTAAACTTACAGCTCATTTGGTGTTCTCATTCAAGTTGTAAATTCTATACCCTCAGTCAGTCTTGCTTAACAAACTTACAAAATTGTTTAATCATCTGCTGCTGAAGCCTAACCAATGGTAAGTGTGTTTATCTTGAAAAACTTGGTCAGTACAAATATCAGCTCTTCATTTTCATGGTTTCATAACTTTTAAAACATTATCTATAAGGAGGGAAGTAATAAAAATATAATCAATGTACAATGTATTACGTGTCATAGAAAGCCAAATGATTGATCTTTTTCTACAAAGATTTTACAGTACTTTAGTATAATTTTGAGATTCTATGTTTTATCCTAAGGTGGTTCTGTTTTTCAAAATTCTTATTTAATTCAAAAATTAAACATTCACCTAATGCTTCAAAAGATTTTGTGTGGAGGCAGACAAATTAATTTAAAATCTCAGCTCCTCTCCTTAACATTTCTGTTTTGGTGCATGCTAATTTTTAGAACCAAAAAATTTAGAGCCAATTCTGAAAAAGATGCATCTTTGCTCTGGAAACTCTATTGACTATGTCAATGCTGTTGTAATGAAATGCTACTACTAATTATGTGGTTATTAAATAAATTTTAACAAAATAAATAAAAATATGTTGAAGTTTGGGTAAATCGTGCACCGTTCAGAGCTGAGCAAATGAATCATCACAGAAAAGATCTGAAACCATTTTAACTTCTGCTGATATCAAAAACAGTAGCTATTTGCAATAAAATTTGATAAAATTTATAATTCTATTATATTAAGTGGATACATTTTGAAATATTAAATATGGTTTGCATAGATAGGGAGTTTTGTGGTGGGAAAATTTATTATTCTGCTTAGTGAATCATTTCTGAGTGGAAATTTTCCAGTTTTTGGCAAATGTGTAAGGTACTGACTCTGGTCAGTGATCCATTCCACTCACAATTTTACCTGGATAGATTTAATAAGCTGCTTTAATTCAGATTTTTCAAGGTGATGTCAATCAATCAATCAGTCACACTTCTGGCATTAACCTATTGCCCCAGTCTATATGCAGTGCCTGCTCTTTCTTTCTCTTCACCCTGTATAAGGTCTTGAACTTGGGCAGTCCATTGAAGCATGAACTGAAGAAGAAACTGATATCTTTAAACATTCCAGTAATAAATCTAATTTCAAAAATTAACTTAATTTTTATCCTTCACTTAGAGATAAAATATTTGGACTCAGATATTGATATATATTTTTAAAGATAAAATTTGCACTGCCATTTTATTTAAGTACAAAGAATACTTAACACTTGTAGAATTGCTCAGCAGATACAGTGAATTAATATTCTACAGTTCTTGTGATTCTATAACTTAGCATTTCCAAACAATTTTAGGTATTAAGCAATCAGAAATTATCCCTTGAAGTGTCCTAAAAATATATATTGTGGTTTTTGTACCAGTGACCATAAGTGATATATGAGATATTCCTCTTTAAGGAGAAAATACTATATCAAATATTCCTTGAAATTTTGTTAAATGAATTTCTTTCATACTAACAATAAAATGTAGTTTTAAGATACTAAACGGTATTTACTATAGACTCAGCATTTTATCATAACCCAAATGCTAAATTAACAGTTGCCAGTTTCTTAGAATAAGATGAGTGAATGGCATGCTTATGTCCAAATGCACTTGTGTTTGTGATGAGGAATTGGCTTGCACTGCTTTCCTATTGCATTGACTTATTGCCATTTCCACTGACTGCACAGCTACAGATCTGCACATATTTCTCTCTGATAGATTAAATTTTTTATTTTGATATTCAATGCTAAATTGAAATTATACTTCTTTCCTTGAATTTCTTCCTTTATCAGGTGTTATACTGAAACTAGCATTTTGCATTTAAATACTCTCTTCTATGTGTTTTTCTGTTAATGTTAGAAGAATAATTCTTTAAATACATTATCAAATAATATTTTCTGTTGCTGAATGTTGACAATATAATTGAAATATTTTAATGTTTAAATGATTTAAAATAACTCAAATATTCATCTCATTGTCATTGAGATCTTGGGTCTTAATCTACAGGAATATGTTCTTAAAATGCTAGAATGAGCTTACCTTTTGTTTATTTTTTTTAAAGGTACACTTGCTTTAAAAGACTATAATAGTGTTCAAAAGTCATGTAGTTATCTTGAAGTTTAAAATTTAAACTTTGAGTAGTATGTCAAGCACCTGGCTCATTTTCCTACAATTCATCTCATCCATAATAAGAAAAAAAATTGAAGACTAGAATGACCAAGTTGGTATAGTACAAGGAGAATAAACACTTTACAGATTTTTATTTGACTATTAACTAAAATTGTGTGTGCCAAGATTTAGGTTAGTTGAAACCCCCTACGAACTAAGCTTGTGGAAACAGAAACTGATCCTTCTAACATTGTGTTTTTTAATACATCCTAAGAATGCATTTTCCAAAAGTGTAAGATCCCTATCTTGAGATGTGCTCAAATGGTTTCTTTAAAAAATCTAGAGTAGAGGAGAAACATCTTTCTTAAAATTCAAAATCATGTAGCGAATGTGAGCTCACACAATAAAGCCCCGCACATTGAAATATTTTCTCATTTTTAAGGGAATTAATAGCTCTCCACCAGCCCTTTAACATGTAAAATGAGTAAGTTACTTGTGTCCAGTACATCCAAAAAAGAGCCAGGATAAAATAAACATAAGGGGTTGGATATCTTGGAAAAAATCTGTCATGGGTTTGGGTTAATCATCTCCAGAAGAAATTCAACTTGATGCCTGAAATGTAAGACTTCTTGGAGAAAGCAGAAAAGCCCGAGGCAGTGTTGATCTGAAAGAGTGCTCTCCATGGGTCAGATCTGCTCTGCTGGCAGAGTGCAAACCCAGTTCACAACTGTGGCCTCTGAAAAGTTGTAAAAGACTGCAAGGGCCTTCCAGTGCACGCACTCCAGCTTTGGTTACATAGTTTTAATGGCCTGGTTTCTTATTATAAAATAAAACTCAAAAATAAAATCTGTGCTTAATTTACTAACCTTCTGTCCATCAATGATAGGAGTGCTGCCTTACACATTTGTGGAATAATGCATCATCTTTTACTGCTAATATTGTTGATGATATAGAAAAATGTTCTTGACTATGTCACATCTTTATTTGGTGCACTTTTCATATTTGTAATGCCCTACTCTCAGACTCCTGAACATAGTGAAATGAGTGATTTAGTCAATATTTTGGGTTGATAATCTTCGATCACTTTCCTTATATGTACTCTTTCCTAGCCATGAAATTTTCTTGTATAAAATTGATAACACTTGAAGATGGGGGATAAATTATCATTTTGATTTTCAATGATTATAAACTTCAGGGAAAATGTATAATGCAGAGTAGCTCAATTTACATATTTTATCTCTGCCCCTCAACTTCTTCTATCATCAGAAATACATTGTAGATACTTGAAATAATATTGAGTGGATATAAAAACAGAATACATCCTGTGCTTGATTTAATCATTATGAGCGGAGGAACAATCGTATATATAATTTACTGCTGAAAAACCACAACATGTTTTATCTATTTAGAAAAAAATTTGCCCAAAGAAATACTTTTTGTTCCCTTTGTTTCTACATCTACTTTTATTGCTTGAAACCACTGAGAGTTGCTGTTTTGTAGACTTTTGTTGACACTCTTATATTTTGCTAAAACTCAAACTAGATTTTTCTTATACTGCAGCAGTCATATAGGTGGAAGCTGATTTGTTCTAGCAAAGAAAGACCAACCTTTGGATAATGTTGAAGTCAATCGTGTGAATGAATGGAGTCCTAAGTGCTGAAGCATTTCAAATCCTGTTTCATTTGACCACTGGGTGACCTGATAACTATTTCCTGTCACTAAATAAGGTTATGACCCAGGTCTTAGAGTGCGAAACCCAGATAATTTTAGAAACAGGTCAAATGCCACAGAATTAGAGAACAACAGAATTTCACTAAAATTATTTGTTTCAAATGGAAATACATATCTTCAATATGAAGGAATAAAAACAAAATGTTACTTCTATGATTTGGTCATATTTAAAACTGTCAAGGTACTGTTCACCAGATATTTCTGAAACAAGAACTGGCAGTCTGATTTCTCATTTTTATTCCACTAATATTATTCAGATTATAAAATAAATAAGTTTAAAAACCTACATGTGAAAATATTTATTGCTATCTGAATAACTCGATAGGGTAATTACAAACAAGTTATGTTAAAATAACATCCTTTATATATGCATATGGATATGTGCATGTGTACAATCTTATGGCTGTTATTATTTGTAGCAATGGAAAGACCTAAGAGAATAAGAAGAAAAAGAAAATCTCATATATTTCACACAGTAGGCAGGAATGTGTCTAGACATCTTCTGAGCTGTTAAAATAGCCTAGACAATTGAATTAAGGGAAGGAGGACAAGTGCATTTTGCTGATCTGAAAATGTAATTGACTATAGTTTGTTTTTATAATTTTTTTTCTATCCCATAACTTGGGTGTGAAATACACTATGAAACAGTAATTATTTTAATGAGGTCAAAAAGTGTTTCCTTAAAATAACATTTTAAATGTTTAACATAGGATTGATACTTTTCCTCCTTCTATAATTAGTAAAGTCATAAATTAAAAATACATTAGAGCCAAATTTAAAACTATGATTTTTTAGAATGCATATATTAAGGAAAGTCTCTGAAATTGACACTTAACCTGAGCTGTGTAAGCTGAGATTTAAACTTTTAACAGTATCACATAATTTATTAGATAGCATAAACATTTGATAAAAATACCTTATATTCATGTATGAAATTCTCAATAAAGTTTTTGTAAAAGTTTAAAAAAAGAATGCTTTAAATATAGACAAGTTCTCACTATAGGGGTGATTAAGGAGTGCTTTACTGCATAATGTGACATTATACTTGCAAGGTCCCCATTTTTCTTTCATAATACACTAACTGAACAGTCATGAAAATAGTATCATAGTATCACTCTCATTCATTTGAATGTTGAGGTATGGCTAGCATCATGCTAGGGATGTCATAATTTGCTTTATTATTTATATATTTGATTTGGAACTACTACATAGAACTCTGAGTGTGTTCAATTTAAATGCTAAATTTAAGGACATTAAAAAATTGCAAGTGAAATATTACCAATCATAATTACTTGAAGATGATTTTCTTATTTCTTTCTTTCTTTCTTTTCTTTTTTTGATCTTTTTGAGACAGGGTCTCCTTGTAGCCCCAGCTTTCCTGGAACTCACTATGTAGACCAGGCTGGCCTTGAACTCACAGATCCGCCTACCTCTGCCTCCCAAGTGCTGGGATTAAAGGCGTGCGCCACCACACCAGGCTGATTTTCTTATTTCTTGAACAAATGGAACCCCAGGAAATAGCTGTTCTCAAGCTTGGTTTGTGGAAACTGTATAGAATAAGCATGTGTATTTAAAATAATAAATTTAAGTTTTAGATGTTAAAATTATAAATATAATCAAATTGTGAAATAATTAGGAGTATTTGAACATATGCTTTTTAACTACTGTTAAATTAACAAGTGTTAAATTAACAAGTGGAGTTTCCATAAAATAATAGTAATATTTAATAAACCTTAAATTGTTTTGAGGAAATTCCAAACATTATGCAACGTAACCCTCATGTAGATGTAAAGGTAAGTCCAGTCCTCACATACTTTATTTTTTCTATATGATTTAAATGACAGTTTAGCTATTTCCTTATGATTATGCTGGTTTTACAAATTAACATTGTTTATAAATCTTACAGCTTTTTTAAACTAGATTTTTTGAAATTTAATTGTTAGTAAAACATATTCAATGACAAATGAATGGCAACAAGTTAGTATAAATTGAAGCTATTTAATTTGAACACAAAATTATTACCTTATTTATTATTATACCCTCATTCCTAAGTATAGTGCTGTTAACTATAATTCATTAAATTACTAAATTTAAATTATTAATATATGGCAGTTTTGAAAAGCATGTGAGAACAAATAAGAATAATGCAATTAAGTGACAAATGGATACTTTGAAATGAAATGTTTTCCTTGGGTTGTCTGAGTTCAGGCTGGACAACAAAATTCGTAACTCATTTACCTAAACAGTAGAAAGTTTCAGTTGTAAGATTAAAAGCTGTGAGGGATTAAGAGTAGAAAGTAAACTCTGAAGTACCAGGAAAAGAACTCAGATGTAACCTATAGATGACCTGGACCTGTTTGTTCAGATGACAATTCTAAATGTATACAGGGAATATTGCCACTTAACACAATTACTTACTGCAAGCCTTGACCTCAGTGACTGTCGTGAGCCGGATCTGAATTGGCCCATTCTGTGATATGGTGACATTGCTTCTGTTGCCTCGATTGTGACCCCAGATTGCATGGTACCCTTGAGAGTTCCATATAACAAGCGTAACTCCTAGTTTTTAGCCAGAAAGTTTACTCTGCCTGCCTAGATTTATGTAAATTACATATGCTATCTCACTTGCCATGTTATGTTGAATATGTAAATCTGCCTGAGACCTTTCATAGCAACAGTTCACTACTTGTGAAAGATGCAGTGATTTCTGTTCCTAAGAAGTCTCTGAAATGTATTGCTTCTTAGAGGAAATATGTACTGTTTCAAAGAGATTGACTGTTTTTAGTATATTTAATTTTTTATATTTTCAAGTAATGTGTAACCTGAATACCTTTGCCTGACTCAGAGACATTTGTACTATTTCTGATCCTCCACATTCCTAATCATGCTATAGGCTGTATAGAGTCAGTGCAGAGAGGCAGGATGCATGGCTTAATGAGAATGGTGATTAGGTAAAACAACTTTGGGGCTGGCTTTGAGCTTCAGTATTCTTACCATGGGCAAAGTACTTCATCCTCCATTTTCTCACTTTAAAAATGAGGGGCACCATTCAGAATTTTTTTTTATATTTTATTTATTTTTATTTTATGTTTATGCATGTATTGCCTGCATGTAGGTAAGGGCACCCATGTTGTGCAATGCCCACAGAGGACAGAAGAGGCCATCAGATTCCCTGGGACTGGAGTTACAGACAGTTGTTAGCTGCCATATGGGTGCTGGGATTCAAACCCGGGCTCAAGAACACAACCAGTGTTCTTAACCGTTGAGCCATCTTTCCAGCCCCTCAGAATTTTTATAAAAGTTAAATGACTGCAATGCAAAGAGCATATCACTACCTCTCACCATATTTTAATTACTTTTTTGAAT
>NW_008329039.1:1549806-1551983 GCF_000622305.1 Nannospalax galili
TATATATATTGTTTTGTTTTGTTTCACATGTTTCTCAAGAAGGAAAAAGCATAGGTAACCTGCACATCAGTGGATACTGGTCCATTTCCAAAATCCTCTAATCGCAACATGGGATGAAGGTTGTTCCATGCACAATAATCTGAAAAAAATGGTGCACATAATTTTACTAGTAGTCTAATTGAAAACTAGGATCAGGATCATTTGGAACTTGAGTTTCTTAGATGTGTGTTTACATGCAGCTTAGTTATTTGAAATTAAATTATAAATTGACGTTGATTGGGTTATTAAATTTAATATTTTAAAGCTAAGATTTAGAAACTTTTCACCTGGTCAATGGTTTTCAAATTTATATTTTAGCAGAAAGCCTCCTTTTTCAACTAAAATATTACCAAAAAATTCAATGTAGTATAAAACAACTAAGAGTATATCTTTAGTCATTCAGGAAATTTATCTGATCACTTAGCTACATCCACAGCAGTCACTAGGTTCCATGTGCAAAAAGAATATGACTTTAACAAAGACTATCCCTCTCCTATAGACTTTCCTACACCCAAAACTAACATTTCTGTCTTTAGTGCTTATCACGTGCTAATATTTATGTGCAACATGTTAAGTTAATTGTCCTTTTTTCTCTATGTACTGCCTAAATTTCAGGGCTTTGTAGGTTCATGGCTAGGTACTTGTTACATTAAAGTATCTCTGGAAAATGGGGACTCAATAAAAGTTATAGGCATTATATAAAATGTGTCAAAATCATATCATAATGATCAAAAATTCATAGAACAATTTTTGCTCTAGCTACTATGATTTAGTGGTGATAGTTTGGGATAATTACAGTTTGTGTTGCAATAGTATGCTACTGAAAATATTATTTGCTTTTAAGAACTGATTATAAAGTGTGCATTTTTCACAATGTACTTCTTGAAGTCAGAACAGATGATACCATAGTGAATGATATCATATGTTGCAGTTCAGAGGGGCTGTCAAACTAGTGATAGTTGGCAAGTTATATGAAAACTTTTGCCGCTTTCCAACAAAAGCAACATTAAAGCATATAGGCACTACAAAACAGTGTTCCAAGGTTTGCAGAATCTTTCTGTAGAACGGAAGAAAAACTATCACAATAAATATGGCCAGAACAATTGCTTAAGTACTGAAATGCTTTCCTACTTGTTTGGTAAATAGCTAGTCTCCTAAGCTACCCCTGCAATGGTTCCCTTTGCTCCTCTCTTCAGATCCCATGTTTAAGTTTATGGCTAAGTAAAGTTCAGATCCCATGTTTAAGTTTATGGCTACAGGATTAATATCCTTGTTAGAGGGATGCTCCCCAATGCTCAGAGAGTTTGAAACTTTCATCCTTTCTGATTGATCACTAACCATGACCTAGAACTTAATTCGTTTATGCTGAAGCCTTTTTCAATATGATTTAAATCTTAGAGTCAAAGAAATTGCTAGAAATTTCCAAGTTTTATAGATGAGGAAATTAAGCTCAACATGATAATACCAGTTCTTCATATGTTAAAGAAGATTAAACTGAGAAAAATCAAGGAATTCAAATAAAATAATTTCAGGCATAAAAATTGTGAGATTGAAAAATCAAGCAAAAATGAGGTAATGTTCCCCAAAACTTCAATAGACAACTCATTCAAACGTAAGCTCTGCTGGGACCATCAGGATCTTCTTTCTCTTATCAATGTCACCAGTATGAAATAATTAATAGTTTGGAACCTACACATGAATCTAAGAGAACTAAAATATTCTTAAAATGAAGAAACATTGGGTAGTAGCACTCTCTTAACAGTGCTGCCATTGCTCTCTTAATGGAATGATCCTTTCAGGAAGAGCACTACAGACTGTAGCTAATCCCCTTTCACTTTTCTCAAAGATAATGTCTCTGTTCTTGCTATACCGCTCAAAGGAAAAGAAGCAATAGATGTAAATGTTGAGAAGATAAAAAAGAGCAAAAAGTGGTAATTAGAAGCTAAGAAAAATACTGAAATATGAACTATATGCTTATATGGATTATGATCTCAAGGGATTAAGAAGGATAAAATTATATCCTGTCCATTCTAAGCTTGTAAAAGTTACCATGCAATATAGAAATACATGGCATTACATATTACACAATGATATAATGTATATAATATATGATAAATTAAATATATGTTTACTACTGA
>NW_008329039.1:1552332-1556159 GCF_000622305.1 Nannospalax galili
GTCATGCAATTCATATGTAAGCTCATTAAGATAAACCACTTATATCTACATGGAAAATAATGTGGATTTTCAGAAAATATACTAGATTTCTGTGAATAAGAGTAACTCATACTGTTTTGTACTCTTATATCGACTTTCAAATGTGCATCATACACACGCAGTAAAATTTCTCAATAATTTCCCTGAAAATTTGAGATTATGCTTCCTCAGTAAATAACAGAGATTTCTACACTTAATTAAAAACTCATTGATAACTCTCCTGCAAGTTTTAAATTTTAAAAATTTGCTTTTGAAATCGAGAAATTGAGTTGAAAGCGGACAATGATCCTGTATGCCCCACACGTGCATTCTTCTTCACTACACTCAACTCTTACTAGACTAATAGAAGCTACACTGACACATCTATGTCATTCAAAGTCCATACTTGACACTGGATTTCACCTGGATAGTGGACCTTTTATCACCACTACACATCAAACAGAATAGTGTTCCTTTCCCATAGATCTACACTCTTCTCTCCTTTCACTCAAGTCATGGCAACTAGTGTTTTTTTGGATTTTTTCCATGAGTTTGCCTCTTTATGAATGTTGTACACTTGAAATTATATAGTGTTCTGAGTTAAAATATTTCATTTTTTATGTGTATGAGTGTATCGTCTGCATGTGTGTAAGTGAACCCCTGTCATGCAATGCTCACAGCAGTCAGAAGAGATGTCAGATCTCCTGGAATTAGAGTATGGACGGTTGTTAGCTGCCATGTGGGTGCAGGGAAATGAACCTGGGTCCTCTGCAAGAGCAGCCAGCTCTCTTAACTGCTGAGCCTATGTAACTTCCAACCCCTATAATGACTTTTAAGATTGACTTCTTTAATTTACTATTGTGTTTAATAGTTATTAATTCTTTGCCTTTGTAGCTCCTTTTTTTGTAACAAGATTTCACCCTGTAGCCTCATTTGACCTGGAATGTGTTGTGTGACCCAGGCAGACCTCAAACTCACAATCTTGTTGCCATAGCCTCTGAGCATTAGGATTATAAATGTACCATCTAGCCCATTTATTGGTAGTGGTAATACTGGTTTTGTTTGCTGTTTAACTTATTTTCTTTTAGTATCAAAGAATAGTCCACTGTGGGACTAAAGCTTAGTTTATCCACTCAACTACTGAAGGACATTTTATTATTTTGCAACTTTTGTGGATTATAATAGAGCTGCAAGTAACATTATGTATACCTATGTTTTCAACTTTTTCATGCACAACAATATTTTGAAATATATATAAATGTGGAATGATTAATTCTAGATAATTAATACAATGCCTTTATTACTATAGTTACATATCTGGAAGTTGAATATCAGTAATTGTCAAAAATAACTTTTGAGAAAAAAAATTAGAGAACTCATCAAAGCTCTGAAATGACACACACACACAGAGCCACACATTTAATTTATTGATTAGGAACAGTAAGAAATTAACATCATCTTAGGTCTTAGTAACTTAAACATATAAATTTTCTATCCTTATTGAGAAATTTTACCTTTACCTTGGCATGCGTCAATTTGCCAGCATTAACTAATACTATGTATTGTTTTCAGATAAACATTTTTGTACTACTCTATTCAATCTGATAAATAATATTCCCACTAACTGATGAAAGAGTAGGTAACATATATTGTGCGGATACATTGGACAAAGGAATGTTCCATATCTTGGGTTAGTTAAAGCTTAACAAAGAGAAATATTTATTTATGTTCATTGGAGAAGCACATAATTTTAGTTATTAATTATTAATTTCTAGAATTTTTCATTCAATTTTTAGCACAGCTGCAGATAATTGAACTCATAAGAAGCAAAACTAGGCATAAAAGAAAAGTGAGGTGGGAACTATTACATAGGAATATCAAGGCATTGCTGGGGTTCCAGCAATACATATAGTGGAATGAGGAATGTGCATCCAAAAACCTGGAAGACACTTAAAAATGTTTCTAAACTAAGAGAACTCATACTTCTAACTGTCTCCATTAACTTGGATCTAAGGAAAATAAACTGGAACAATATCACAATCACTGAAAATCTGAGAAAACAAACCACAAGAATAAAACTCAACAGAAAAATCAACTACTGAATTTGCCCATTGACTAATAACAGGGGTTTATCAGAGTTCAAAGGAATCTTATTTTGATTACATATATAAAAATATGATTAAGAATGTAATGTAGCAATAAAAATATAGTGGAATTAGGATTTTTAAAATTTCATTTATTATTTTTATTTTATGTGTACAAGTGCATTGCCTGCATGTATGTGAGTGCACCCATGCCTCCGCAGTGCTGCGGAGGTCAGAAAAGGGCTCTGGATTTCCCTGGAACAGGAGTTAAGGATGGTTTGTAGCTGCCATGTGGGTGCTGGGAATTGAACCCGGGTCCTCTGCAAGAGCAGTCAGTACTTTTAACCACTGAGCTATCTCTCCATCCCCGAAATTAGGAAATTTTTAAAAAACCAAGCAGTGATTCTAAAAATACAGACTATAACTGATGTACAAATTCAATGAGGAGTTAAAGAAAATTAGTTTAACAGACATAATAATGAACTTGGTCTATTGACATATAAAATTCTTAAGTCAACACGTTTCAGATTCTCATGCAAATGTGTATTTGATGTTTTCCCAGGACTTCTATCTCCTAAAATATTGATATTTTCCTGTTGAGATGATTCTTCTGTCTTTTGGCCTTGTAATTCAAAAAAATGAATTAGCAAGCTTTCTTGACCCCCATAGCAATTAGTCATGATCTCAGGTAATCCTCAGCTTACCATTCACCAAAGCTTTGGCAGTATGGGCATTTGTCAATAGATTCAGAAACACATCTATTACTTGCCACAAACTACCTATTGTACCTTGAATATATCTTTGAGATTTTTTTTAACCCCATTTGTCACATTAGAAAAGTAAATGACTATATATTTGCTATTTATAATGAAAAAATGCACTTTATTTTTTACTTATAATGTCAGGAAAAAATCTGTGAAAATGCACCACATCAAATTATTTGCCAGCAGGCTAGTGGGTATAAAAATAGTAATAAAGATCTCTATTAAATACCTACATTTAACAACTTGATACCTAAGGTTTCAATATTCTTAATATTTTTTAGGTAGATGCTACAGAAGAAAAAAGCAAAGGATACTATTTGTTGAGAAATAGATTTTTATCTGGATATATTATTGTATTATTATTAATATTTTATATATCATTGTACCTTTGAAACACCCTTAAAAGAAAAACTAATTGTCCTTTTTTATTAAAGAATCAAACTGAAATTTCAATATTAGAAAAAAGAAAAAAATGGAAATAGAACCTCCGTCTCTCTGAATCCAAGCCCACACTACTGGTGTTTCCCCCTTTCCTTGGGAATTTCTATTTTCCCATGAAACTCTCTTCAGAGTGTTTGTGAATATGGAAAAGAATGACATTTCATAAAGTTCTTAATATACCAGCTGCAAAAAATAACAGAATTTCTTTTCCTCTTGTGAATAACATTTGCAAAATAAGGAATAATTTTGAATGCAATTTTCCATATTTGGCCTCAGAGGATTTTTATAAAGTTCTTCTAAACTCACGTTGATATTAAATTATGAGAATAAGAAAGCATAGTAAACATTGTATCCTTAGGAAATTATGTATGACTTGTTCGAAACCCAGTGTCCCATAACTCTGTGCTTTTCCTCAGTGGGTGCTTTCTGAAGGATAGCTTTCGCACATTCCATAAAATAAGTACAGGTGGGGATACTTACCACATACATTTGGACAGTATTCATTGAAAACTAAAATAAT
>NW_008329039.1:1556401-1596083 GCF_000622305.1 Nannospalax galili
TATTAGCTGTATGTGTTTCTTTTTGCCAAAGCATTAAAAACAAGAATATTTTTAAGCCAAAGATAGCAGTGTTTTCCCTTTTGGAAGAGTTGTTTTTCCTTTTTTAAATGAAAGGATAAGTGTTTTGGTCTACATTTTTACTTTGCTGTATAAATTAAGAAAAAGACTTCATCAGGTACAACACAACCCTACCTTGTGTGATATTCACATCACTTTTGCCTCACCTTTGTTGAAATTGAGAGACAAAGGGTAACTGCTCAAATTGACTGATGTTCATGCTTATAATTTTCTGAATAAAGCCCTTTGTCTCCTAATTAGGAATCTTATATCTTCTGAGGCACATTCCTCTACATTAGGAATCTTGTTTTGACTATGAATAGTATTATTTCTAAAACTATGACAATTAACATCTACCTGAAAACAGGACAAAATCTCAAAGTATCATAGTTCATGAGCTAAAAAGCTTTAATTTCAGGATATATGTTCTAAATATTAATACATACTGCTCTATAAACCTTCTTGTTTTACAGGCTGATTTTAAGTTAATAAAAACATTCATTCATTCATTTCGTTAGTATGTGTGTATGTGTCTGTGTGTGAGTGAGTATGCCAGGCCTTGGAAGTTCTCCTCTATCACCATCTGCCAGTTCCTTTGAGCCAGGGTCTCTCCTTGAGCATGGGGCTCAAGCTTTGCAGCTGAGCTGGAAGAAAACAAGGCTCAGGTAATCCTCACATCTCTGCCTGTCTCAAATCTGCTGATACAGGTGGGTATGTGACACCAGCCTTGTAATGTTTGTGCTTTGATTTGAACCTCAGTCCTCATGATTGCACAGAAAGCACATTCAAACAACTGAGACATCTCCTCAGCCCCAAAATTTGTTCCCAATTTTTTTGATTGATTCATTTTATTGATTTCTTCTGACAAATATAGATGGATAATTAACACTTTGAGGCTCATATCATATTTTTCTAAAGATAAATTTGTAGTATTTTAGAACTGTAATGTTTATAATTCATCTCGATCTGCCTATGATTTTAAGAAAAACATTCTATGAATCAGTACAAATTTACTCCAGTTAGACTGCCATTTTCTATAGCAGAGAGTAAGTAAATCTTGAAATTACACAAAACTTGGCTCAAATAATCAAATGGCCTTTTCTAACTTAACATCCACCAGAAACAAGAATGCTACAGTGGTATTATATCTACAGAACTCAAATGGCTTCATATGTTTGCATCCTAGATTGCTGAGATCTATATTTTTTCTGTTTCATATTTAATGAAACTAAAATTTTAAGTGATAATAGTTTTTCTGCTTCACATTTTAGTTCTTAACCACTATTTCAACCTATATTAAATTTAGCTTATTCTATAATGTATAATATTATAATGTTACAGTTTTTAAACATTGAAACATATTGGGAGCCAACTCCCGTTGCTGTTTCTTCCACATAGATGGAAAATTTTCAGTTGGCTAATCTCTTGACTTTAGGAAAGATGAGACTGCATAAATGCAGGGGTCTCAGAATGCTGAAATCTGTACACTTCTTAGATTCTTAATGTTGTTGAGGACTACAGCCAGGTCTTGAAATACACTAGTGATGATGATGGTGGGCAGACCATGTGCACCACATGGGCACATGGGTGGGCAGGCCAGCTTGGCTCCCTCCCACTGCTGTGCATGGGCAGTGCTGATGTGAGACAGTGGCGAGGACAGTTCAGCTCTGCCATCTTGGCTTTCTTTATTTTCCCACTTACTTGCCAAGTCCTGAGTTCAGAATTTGGGAATCAATATAGAAGCTCTCATGACCAGATTAATATTCGTCTTGTGTGATAAGGTTCCTCATGTGGCCCATCACCTGCACTCAGTCTCTTGGGGGTTGGCCCATCTTGGGCCTAGAAGGTGTCTACCGGAATATATGCCTCATTCCTACATATTTTCTCTCAACACTATCACTTTGTTTTGTCATATTCTTTCTTGTGTGTATCAAAACTCATACTGAAAAATAAGTTCTAGGTTGTAAAAGAGGATTTATTTTTGCAACTGTCTTTCATGTCTTTGTACACAGGTTGAACACGTATACACTCAAAGGACTTAAAGATGAAATTCTGAGATTAAAAAATACAGAAAGAAATTTAAAGACATCTTTAGTTATGTCTAATTAGTGTTTCAAGTAAAGAAGCAAAATACAATGAAGCAAAAGTAAAATATGATATAATAACAACTGAAAATCTTCCCAAAGTAGATGCAAGATTTCAACCAACAGGTCTAGGAAGCTGAATCATATGCAGAGTGGTCTTTAAAAGAAATCCACGGACAGTATACTAACTCTTCTTCATTACAGTACTTTTTTAAGGAACTTTATATCTAGAATTATCAGGGTAAAACTGCTATACGAAAGAATATTAAAATCATGAGAAAAGAAGCAGATCGTTTATAATAAGCTGCAGTGCAGTGAGACAAAGTGTAGTTTTAGAATCCAAGGAAGAGAGTAGAAGGTGGTCAGTGATCTGAAAGTTGAATGAACATGAGAATTCTACCAAGCTGGAATTCTGTATTATGGAAACATCTTTCCAGAGGAAGATATTTAAATAACAAAAACTGAATATGTGAACTGATTCTCACTAAGTAAAAATTTGTTGAAGAGATAAGTTAGGAGATTTTTCTTGTTATTTTTTTTAAAGCTCTAGATGGAAAATCCAGAATACAAGAAGACAGAAAAACTCATATGGAAGAAAATATATTGGTAAAATCAAGCAGAAATTAATAATATAGCTAGCAATGTCTTATGAAATTAAGTGTATGTAAATCACAGAGAGAAAAATCTTAATATGTAAATCAAATGGAGCTAAACTGAGTCAAATGTTCTGAACCTTATGTTCTCTAAGAAAAGGGAATGTCTGTTTAAGTACAGATTCTGTAAATTATAATATGTTCATTACAGTTCCTAAGATAAAAGCTAAGTGATTAGGTGAAACTAATATAATTTCCATATTACTAGGAAAAAATAGAAGGAAAATTGGCATTTCATACAGATTGAAGCCAAACAAAGGACATGTTACAGTTAATGACAAAAAGAAATCACAAAATGGAATGATAAATTCAAATACATGAATTGGGTTAATTTTCTCTTGCTCTAACAAAATACTTGGGGATGTCAACTTAAAGGATGAGGGTTTAACTCACAATTTAAGTGACTTCAGTCCATGACGCCTGAGGTTTATTTTGAGGGGTGGGGGTTCTGACACATTATTTATCAGAATGGAAGTCTATGAGACCACACAAGTTTCAGAATGCAGAAAAGATAGGAATGGTTCTGAGTCCAAATCTCCTTCAAGGGCACAGCCCTAATGACGTAGCTTCCTCTCACTACTTTCTTAAAGATTCCACTATTTCTTTGTACTACCATGACCTGAGGGAGAACCCACTAATACACAAATACTTTTCAAACAATAGCATCAGTATTTACATGACATTAGTTAGTTGCAAATGATTCACTTATGGCTCCTAAGAAATCTAAGACACAAGGAAATTATAAAGTATTGCCAGCATGAAAGTTTATATATATATAACCATAAAATATGGTAAAAAGACTTATGTAGGAAAAAATGGAATTAGAATATTAAATATTCCCTCATAGGTTCTATGCTGGAAGCTTGATCTAAGCTGGTCACATTGTTGCGGGAGGTTATAAATACTTTAGGAGATGGTGCATAACTGGAGACAGTAGCCTCTAAGAATGTGCCTGAAGATTATACCTTGTCCCTGGGTCTCTTCCTCCTTTTCTGCTGCTTATCCTCCATGAGACAAGGAACCTCACCCTAAAGGCTTCTACAGTCCTAATGTTTTGCACTAGCACACAGACCATGTGAGTAAACTCCTCATGAAGTTTCAAATGGGAAAAAAAGGACTTTCTTGAAAACCAGGTATCTTGTCCATGACTTTGAGGAAGACTTGAGTTTTAAGTGATGGACTAACTAATTTTTCAGAAGAATTGTCATTATTAAGGTTGTGGCATAGTTATTTTTGATACTTTTATGTAGATTTTCAGGGAGAAGTAAACCCAGAATAGAAAAACACTAAAATTTGGAGTTTGATAATAAAAGTCCATGTAAAGCTGAAGCTAAGGAATACGTGGTTGATGAAGAAATTAGTCTCATATAAAGAAGACAACAATTTGGAAAAAGGAGATCAGCAAGGGGAAGGCAGGAGGGATGGAGGAAGGTTGTTAGGAATATAAATAAAATATATGTATGAAAAGGCTATAATGAAGCACATCACTTTTCTAACTTAAAAATTAATAAGAACTGATACATACATAAACACACACATAAACATACATATATGTATGAATTGAGAGAGGGAGAGAGAGAGAGAGAATAGTTAAATGTGACTTATCACGGGAAAAAATAAGAAGCTAAGTACCATTTTAAAATGTGTCTAGAGGATTTCTCATGAATTGGTCCATCCATATGAAGCTCAAGACTTTGAAAAAATAAATTCATTTCAAATTCTTACCCTTAAAAAGAGATCCTCCATGGAACTTTGCTGGTACTGGGCTACACAGAAAGTTGTTGCTACTGAATTCCTTTCCCTGTGTACAATATATATAGGTACTCAAATATGGCAGTAGCCATGGTCCAAATATGCCTGGTTATTGCTTGAGCAGATCAAGAAGTACACATTGGTGTTATCTACATGAAGCTGGATTTAAGGCCTGAAAACTACAAGAGTTTCAGGGTTATGGATACTTAAGCCAAAATTTCCAAAGAAAACCTAGGAGGCCAGGCATCATGTGACAGGAGTACTCTTGTGAATGCAATGTAGGTATCCAGTCCAACTTAAGTTGTGCTGTCAGATATTTTTGTCACAGTGAAGATGAAAATAATAAAAATCTAATGCTCTTAACTTTTTATGAACTAGTATAAAACTCGAAAATGATACAATGCAGGGACGATGAGATGACTCAGTGGTTAAGAGAACTTATTGCTCTTACAGAAAACCCAAGTTCAGTTCCCAGCACATACAAGGTGGCTCACAACCATCTTTAACTCCAGCTCCAGGGAATCCAACACCCTTTCCTGGCTTCTGAGGGCACTGCTTGCATAGGATTCATCTACATATATGCAGGCAAAACCCTCAAACATGTAAATTAAAATAAATAAATCTAAAACTAAAAAGAAAAAAACAGGCAAAAAATAAATTTTAAAATATAAGGCAGAAAATAATGTTGTACCAAAAAGTAGAAATTTCAGTAATTATAGTGGGAGATTTTTAATGACATTTCTTTCAGTAATTTATAAAATATTCAAAAAGAATAAGGATTTGATTTGATAAACTGATTTAATAAAATTTGGCTGCAGGTCATATATAGAACATTAAACAACTGAAAACATATGTTATCCTCAAGCAAAGAGACGATATTTACCAAAACTGAACTTATACTGGCTTTAAATAAGGGCTTGAAATTGAAAAGTGAAAATCTTGTTCAGTGCATCAAATCATAAGTAAAAACACTAAGATATCTAGAATGATGCTCATTTGATTATAAACTGCAGGACTCTTAAAAATCACACACAGAAGAAATCATAATTATCTTTTTAGAAATGTGACTGTTAAATAGAAAAACTTCATATTTCATAACAGCAATGATTAATGAACTAGAAGTTAAATAGAAATTAAAGCCAACGTTATTTTAAGAACTTTAGGAAATTAGATGGGCCCCTGGCAAATTTCCTTCATGAAAATAAGAGGAAACCACACATAAGCAACATGGATACAGACCACAGAACCGTGGGGCAAACTTTGTAACAACTATCTGTTGATGCATTTGAAAAAATGGAAGACATGAAAAAAATCGTGGAAAAGCATGTTACCAAAACTAGCCCAAATATAATCTGAAACCTAACCCTTTGCATAAGCAGTTTGGAAGGAAAAATAGTTATGAACATTAATAAAATTTTTCTATTGTTTTTTTATTTTAATGTTTTATTGCTATATATTAATATTGTCATGACAGTTTTATTGTGATATTTTCATACATGCACCCAATGTATATCTGTCATTCATGCACACACATTTTTCCCTTGTTTGCTTCTGAGACAGAATCTCATGATGTAGCTCAGGTTGAGGGCGATATATATGTAACAGTATGTATATATATATAACAATAATAAGGTCATGAAACTGAAAAGGGATGGAAGACAGGAGTTTGTTGGAGGGGAAGGAGGATGGAAATGATATAACTATAGAACTCATGTATGAAATTCTTTAAAATTATATATTTAGTAATCAAAGTTATAAAAATTCAAATTATATACTAACAAAATATGTATAATTCTGTGAGGAGAACATCAAAACTTTTGGAAAATGTTGCAGACAAATGTTACACTATTCATGAATGAAGTCACAAAATGTAAAGTTCTCCTTAAGTTAATATGTGACTATAATGCAAAATCAATTGAAGTCAAAATGATACTGATATGTAAAATTGACATGAAGAACGTAAGGTTAGTGTATGAAATAAAAATCTTTAATATTCAATAATTACAAGGTGAGAGAACTTGCCATGCCAAAAAATAATTAAACAATTGCAAAAACTAAGATAGATATACTAAAATCTGATACCATGGTTACTGTATAGTGGGTAGGTAACATGAAGGAGTTAGCTAAATTAGGGATCCATGCATCTATGCTTAGTTGGCATTTTAATAAAGGTTGTGATCCGAGTCAATGGTGAATAGATAGACTTTTCAAACTATTTATATTCATGAAAGTAAGTTTATAAATTAAAATATCTTAACTTTCAAGTATTTAATGTTTTCCCAAATCAACTTAAAAATCAATACAATTAAATTCTTAGAGGTGTTTTTAAAAATAAACTTGACAAGTAGAGTCAAAACTATGAATGGAAACTCAACACAAATATCCAAAATGTACTGAGTAAAGATAAAAACTTACTATATGCGTAACTTACAATATTACAGAATTTATAACTTACAGAATTGCTCATATGTCCAACAATAAGATGAATGAGTTCTAGCAAATGCATACAGTGAAATACAGTGCAACAATTAAAATACAACATAGACTTGCACTGGGGAATGTCTGGGGACACTGACATGACATAGCGGGCCTTAACACAGATAATGGAGTACATGGGTTCCAGTGGGGGGGGGCGGGGGCTATGGGAAGGTGCCAGAAGGCATGAGTGTATAAAGATGATTAAGATTGTTTGAGATGTTCTTATGAAATAAACAAAAATTCAATGAAAGCAAATAAAAAAAAAAAAACTAGAGCTATATCCAAATACACAAGTGAGTTTCACAAACAGTATTGAACAAAGACAAAATTGCCCTATTTATGTATTGCTCAACACCTGAATGAATAGGACTTAGCATGTATGGCAAAGTGCATAGGGTTTGGTGGGAGGGGAGATAGAGGCATTTTATTTGACAATATGAAAATCACTACATGAAGAAATAATTAAAATATAGTATAAATGCAATGAGAAGTACATTATGATATATGAGTAATATATGAATATATAGATGTGTATGCTACAGGAATATTTCTGTTATACTGGTGTGTATAACTGTGATTCTAATAATATCAAGAAAATTAATAAATTATTTAGTCCCCCTATGATTAATGTACCGATATAGTACTACTTATTACCTTTCATCTAAATAAAAGAAGCAAAGGAAATTGAATCATGTATTTGGTCATCAATTAATATCATAACTATCTATGAATTAGATTAATTATAGATGTCTTTATGCCAAAGAACAAAAACCTGTATACAGTTCAGAAATATGAAGAATAAAACTATATTTTTAAAAAGGCATGGCAATTGTATTTATTTAGTCAGTATGACCTTATTATTCTGAAAACCAACCTAATTACATCATCACTCGTGATTATTCTATTGGGTGGGCCCTAGTTTGGATGACCTACCATATTAACACTCCCTGAGGGAATTTAGATTAGACAGAGGATATTTTCCAAGGATAATTAGATTGAAAGAGTGAAACAGGAGAGAATCATGTCAATGGAACCTCCTTCATGGTTATTACTAAGCAATTGCTAAAAATTATTTGAAACAACTTAAAATCAGTTAGGACCATATACCTTTCCTATTGCTTGGAAATTGTTTTTTCTCTATAAAAGACACATGAAATCCCTTACATATTATGAAACAAAATATATTTTTAAAATATCTGTTGCAGATTTAGAATTTTTCTAAGGAGCATTTTCTTAGAAAACTTGTTGGCCTAGAATTATGATCAATCCTGAAATCTTTCCCTTGTTCCAGTAGACTCCTATAGTCTTGAAATTAGCATGAAGTAAACTCCTATATGTGGCTTCACCTGAAGGATAGGTAAGTCTTGGCCTGGGCCAATGTTAAGGCTATATAAAATGGAATTCATTGTCTTTGAAAATCATCACAATATGGATACAGTTATTAAATACCTATATAGAGAAGGTACTATATGTGTTCATTTTATATTATTACATTCACTTTAAAAGGATGAACTGAAGCAGAGAGAAAGTAAATCATTTGTGTCTCATTATACAGTGTACTTAGAATTTCTCTAAGGAGTATTTCCTTAGCCACGATAGCCAGGTTACTTCCTAGAAAGATACAAGATGTATGAGGTACAGCTTCTAATTTTACTGACTGAAATAATTTATTTTATAATTATTTTCTCATGTTAGAACTTACTAAAAACTGTAGGAAAAAAAGAGCTCTGTGGCTACTGGGTTGCCCTGTAGTCAACATCATGTTGACAGCTTCATCTGTATTACTTTTAAATAAACACATACCTGGAGGAGACAGGGGCAGCATGACTGAGTTTTCCTTTTGCTTCAAGACTTCTATGCCTGGGCACAGCACTGCTACTGATTCTGTTAACAGTACATCTTCAAGTTTTGAATGTTTATTTTTAAATACCGTAATAAAATATTATTTATTGTAATCACTGAAGTTAGGGGTACTCTCTTAAATTTCTTACCTAAGGAAATTATCTCACTTGTGTCTCTCATCTTAACTGGGTCTCAGCCTTGGTATCACCTGTTCATTTATATATGACTTAAGCAACATAGGATGCTTTCTGACTCATGTGATTGCCATGGAAAAAAACAAAAGAACTACCTTTTAAAATTATTTACTATTTTTATTTTATGTGCTTGTGTGGGTGTATTGCCTACATGTCTGTAAGTGCACCTGTGTCATGCTGTGCCTCTGGAGATCAGAAGAGGGAATCAGATCCCTTGGAACTGGAGTTACAGATGGTTGTTGGCTGCCGTATGGATGCTGGGAACTGAACCTGGGTCCTCTGAAAGAGCAACAAGTGCTGTTAAATAACCACTGAGCCATCTCTCCAACCCCCTAAAGAACTGTCTTTTATAAAAGATTTGGCATTTCCTTATAAATATATGTACAAGGAGATATAGCTCACCTCAACAAGGAAAATGTCAAAATATACAGCATTTTTATAGAATTGGATACTGTATTTTTCATAATTGAATAATAAATACAATTACCATCATTTTCTTAGTTGTTTTCTCTTTTACTGCAAAGGTATTTCTGTTTCAAAGATAATCTTTCAAAATCCAAAAACTTTAAGTACATACCTTAGTATCTTTCATTTTCATTTACTTTTCACAAAGATTATTTGTACATCTTATGGTCCCCAGTCTCCAAACAATCCAATATTTTAGAATTAATTCAAATGTCAGAAACTAACAAATATTTTTCATTCTGTTTTGTAATCCATTCTGCCATAAGAATAGAGTGAAATAGGTAAATCAATAATGCTGAAGTTATCCTTTGACCTTACATAAAGTTTTGGCTGTCCCCCCAAAGTTTCTTTTTTTAAAACTTTCGGACCAACAGTCCTCCTCTTCATTTTTGAAGTCTTTTTTTCTTTAGTGATCTGGTGCATATATATTAAATATGTCCTTAAAGAATAGGGATGTTGATGTCACATACAAATGGCTCTGAGAGAGTTACTGGTTACATGCCAATGTTGTCTGCCTTCCAACAGTAGATTGCCTTGGTTAAGAAGTCATAAACAGCCTATCAACAAGTGTTTATACAAATGTTAATGAAACTAAAATTCTATTAGTGTATTTATGCAAAATTCCAATTTTAGTTGTCCTTTATTTGTGATACTTGACATAATAGTTTCTTTTAATAAACCCATTTAGACCACGTAGACTTTATAAAGACATTTTTAGTATTTCCAGTATACATAAAATCAACGAATTATCAAAATTACTTAAAATATTTTACAGAACATGAAGAAATATTTTGCATAGCCAGAACCATGGCTTCCAAAAGTTTTGGTAAAGAAGTGAGCTCATCTCCATCCTTCAAACCAAGAATCAAAATTATATTACCGAGAAAAGCTATTAAAGGAAAAGGAAATAGTCATGGGAAAGTCACCACATGTATTAAAAATATATAAATACTTAGCTTATTTTTGTATGCCATAAATGATAATTGAATCTCAGTTTCCCTCTGTATAGGATATTATGCTATACAGAAAATTCAGAAATCTGATTTATTTGAAGCATATGGGATTAATGAACACTTTTATATTGCCATTCATGAAGAAAAGAATAATATTTCTATTAATTTAAAATTTGATTCATTAGGTGATCTTCTTAAAGTAAAAATGCTTTCCTCTAGGATTATGTACTTTGTGGACATATGAAAGAGCAGTGTTTTTGGTTCTGCATTTTAATTTGGTAGGCTTGGTTTTTTTTATTTTTATTCCAATCTAATTCTAGCTTTCAAAATAGCAATTACTACTCTAATAACTAATTTAGTCATGCTTACTGAAGTGCTATCTTCCATACCCAGACTTGTCTCCATGCTACAAACCTCTACATTCTATTTCTGCTTTTAAAGTTTTTTCAATGTATATTTCTGTTTAATCTTTGTGACTTTCATATGATATATCTTAATCATGTTTAGACTTCCTCCCATATCTTCCCCCCCCCCAGCCTGCCCACAGGAGTTTATGCATTCTGTCATTTCTGTTAAAGTCTATCGAATCAAGTTTGCGTTCCCAGATGTCCCTTAGTGTGAGTTCATGCACTGGAGCCTTTCAGCCTCTCTAGCATCACCCCCTTAAAGAATATCAACTTTCCTTCACCTGGCAGTGAAGAGCTGTCAATAGTTCCTAGGCTAAGGTTGAGGCGTCCTGCCCGTTTCCTTAGTTCCATGTTGGGTTTTTGTCTGATTGAGTCAGCATGGGTCTTGTGCATGCTGTCACCATTGCTGTAAGTTCATACGTGCAAGTTCCCAGGAGCCTGTAAGACCTTGTTTCTTCTAGGCTATGCACCACCTCTGGTTTTCACACTCTTTCCTTTCCTTTTGCCACAATGGTCCCTGAGCCCTGGGTCGGTGAGGTTTAATACAGGAGTACTATCGAGAACACTCACTGCAGTCTCTTATTTTCTCTCCTTCGGTCCATTGTGGCCTTCTGTGTTAATCACCATCTGTTGCATGAGGAGCTTTGGTGGTGAGAGTTGTGAGATACATCAGTATTCTCTCTACCCCCTGTTCCATTAGTTTCTGAGAGCCTTAGATGTAGAGGTTCCATTGTAGATGGAACTTGGGCACTTAGGGCTGAGTATCTCACAGACACATATTCTCTATGTGTGACCAGTGTAGAACTTTGTAATAGTCTCCATCTTTCACAGAAAGAAGCTGCTTTATTAGTGGTAACAGATACACTCATCTGTAATTATAAGGATCCATATTTAGTACATGGTAAGAAATTACATTTGTCTAGGCATATGTCAGATACACGGTTCTCTAGGATCTATGACCTCTCCAGCCATGTGTATTTGGCTATGTTTACAGTGTCACACATCAGTTCCCTCCCAGTAAGCAAACTTTATGTCAAATTAGATAGCTGCTGATTACCTCCAAGATAAAAGTACCACTACTACACCAATATCATTTGCTGTGCCTGAAAATGTTGTGATTATTAGGCTTTAAAACTGGGACTTGAGCATTTATTGATTTTTCTCCCTTAACATTTTTCATAGTAGCCTCTAAAACTATGAGAGTTATTCTTCAGGGAAGAGATTTCCAGGTGAGTTCCAGCTCCATTGCTGAAAGTTCTGGATCCAAAATATATCACGTCTTCAGTGATGGAGTCTTAACTTCAAGTTCTGGGAGCTAATCAAGACCTGTGTTATTTTGGAGTCTCTTGGACTACCCTGACTAACAGCTCAAAGGGAGGTTTCTCCTCTCTGGCATTGTATTCCTTGTTATGTGTCCTTCAGGTATAATCATGCACTTGTGTTCAGATACTGTTTGTGCCTATTTCGGGGGGTGGGGGGTTGAGTTAAAATATTTCAGTTACCTCTGCTTTTTTAAGAACAAAATGAACATCAACAAACCATGGCAAGTATTCATTTCACTGAGTAACATCATACTATACATTGATACCAATAAGAGTTTCTAAAATGAAAAGCAGATATATAAATAGGAAATTATAATATGACATGATGAAATCTATCTTGGGATCCCCACAGGGCCCTCTGGAATGAGCAACCCTGTACCAGGCACTTCTCTTGTTTCTGTGACATAATTTCTGAAAGAAGCACCTTAAGAGAGGGCTGATCTATTTGAGGTCACAGTTTGGCTCCCTCATGTCAGGGAAGATATGATACTGTTCATGTCCACAGGAACCTGATGTGGAATCTCCTATCTTGGTGGAGATAGGAAAGAGAAAACTGGAACAGAATCAGAGTATGGGATTTACCTTCAAAGGTCCAATGCATTAGCTAGGCACCATAACCCACATGTTCCATAGATTCCCCCCAAACAGCACCACTAGCTGAATATCAAATGTTCAAACCATAAAAATCCTTAACCTAATTTAAATAATCAGTACATTGTAGTACATTGTAGGGAAATAAGACTGTTTATACCAACAATGTCATTTTCTAAATGGAAATTTGAAGACCTGAAGCAGAAATGCCGTTAGTGAATTAAAAGATTGCAGGTACAGAAAACTGGGGTACTACATTATGTCTAAAGGAAGACTTGTCATCCATTAAAACAAAATTAGAGATATCTCTGAAGATCTAAAGTAAGACGTCTTCCATTAAAAAAAAATTAACCACTAAGAACACTGGTTGTTCTTGAAGAAGACCCAGGTTTGAATTCTAGCACCCACATGGCAGCTAACAGCTGTCTACTGTAACTCCAATTCCAGGGGATCTGAAAGCATCTTTTGTCCTCTGCAGGCTTTGCAGGACACGGGTGCCCTTACCTACATGCAGGCAATACACCCATACACATAAAATAAAAATAAATAAAATATTTTTGGTCTGTCATGGTGGCGCATGCCTTTAATCCCAGCATTCAGGAGGCAGAGGCAGGAGGATCCCTGTGAGTTCAAGGCCAGCCTGGTCTACATAGTGAGTTCCAGGACAGCTGGGGCTACCGGGAGACCCTGTCTCAAAAAGACCAAAAAAAAAAAAAAAAATTAAAGAACACACTTTGAATATTATCCAAAGGTGATGAGTAACAAGAGTTCAACATATGGGTTTGAAGAGGTGTGAGATATAATAGATATCTGTTAGTCAACTTTTCATCATAAAAATAGTAATTGAAGAATTCATAGGAAATCATGAAAAGACAATATATCTAAGAATAAGATGGTGTCAAGATAGAGTTCCAGGGAAGAATCCTGAAATCAGAGATTAAAAGTGGCGTAAGAGGGGCTGGAGAGATGGTTAAGTGGTTAAGAGCACTGACTGCCCTTGCAGAGGACCCGGGTTCAAGTCCCAGCAGCCACATGGTGGCTACAAACAGTCCTTAACTCCAGTTCCAGGGGAATTCAAAGCCCTATTCTCACCTCTGTGGCATTGCCTGACTCAGGTGCACTCACATACATGCAGGCAATACACTCATACACATAAAGTAATAAATAAAATATTTTTTAAAAGTGATGGCAAGAGAAGAGGACTCAAAGGAGTTTGTGGCTTTTGGCTAAAAGATTGGAGAAAACCAAGCAAGTGCAATGAAACAGATTCTGAGGAAGCAAGCCTTTTGGGTAATAACATAACTACTTCCAAAGTCTCTGAAATTTTGCAGTCTATTAATTTGTTGTAAACAGTTTCAACGAAATGGTATCAAGAGGAAACCCCATTGTAGAGGTCTGAAGCATTAATAATAAGTAAGTCAGGCCCCTTTGTCTACTTCCTCAGGAAGTTTACCTGATTAGGGACAACTGGAGGACAAGGTAAAAAGCCTGTTTTGATGGTTAAGTGCACAAAACTGAGCCTGAATCCTTTCATCAGGAATGAGAGAGGGCCTACTACAATCCAAGGACTATTGCTATTTAATGATTGGTGGCAAAGCGTCGCCTTCTTCAGTGGTGTACGTACTGAAAAGTAACCTATGCTCCAGTAAATAGCCCTCTGCTTATGTCTATCCACACAAACTTAATCAAACTCAGTGCTTCACACATAGTAAAAGATACGAAAGTATTAGGGGCATGTTGAGAATAAGAAGAATTTCAACAGAAAAGAAGAGGGATGAGAAAGATAAATGAAGCTAAAAAATAAAATTCACTATGCAGCTGTATAAAATTGTTAACAAAAATCTAAGAACCCAACTTTGAAAGCTTTAAAATGCAAAAGTAAAGATAAAATAAATCACAAAGAAATTAGATTATATGTAAATACATGGGCAGTGACCAGGTTGGTTTAGAAGAGTTACTTCTTGTAAGACAGGTAATGTACATGTCACTGCATGAAAGCCTGAAAACTTTTTGTTGAAGTTGTTGGAGAGGGATAGAAAAGTGGTATATCCTAGAGGTAGACTCGATATAAATTATATTTATGTATTGTTTAATGAAATAGTAGCCAGAGCTCACGGCAGAATCTCTTGTCTGGGTGATTTGGAAATTCAGGAGGAAAAAATACTTTTATGCAGTGATGATGAATACAACTTGTGTGTGTTTCTGAAGTTCAGCTGGTAATAGGAACTATTTCCAGGAGTAAGATGGTGGTTATTAATTTCTAGTCCACTGGCCTACCAGCCCTAAGGGACAAGAAATGATGTCTCTCTAGTCAATTAATATTAAAAGCTGGCAGTGTATGACATAGTATAAGGAATTTTAGATACTTAAAGAAACTGAAACGTCAAAATATTTTTAAAAATGCAAAATGTGGGATGTGCAGTGTGCAAGGGAAGACAATTGGCCCATGTAATGTAATTTGGAAGAGAAATCAATGAGAAAAAGAATGGATATATGGGACTGAAGAGATGGCCCAGTACTTTAGAGCACTGGCTGCTTTTGCAGAGGACCTAGGTTCAGTTCCCAGCACCCACATGGCAGGTAACAATTGTCCTAACTCCAGATCCAAGGGATCTAATACCCACCTCTGACCTCCATGAGTATTGCATGACAGGAGTGCACTTACATATATGCAGGGAAAACATTCATACAATTAAAATTAAAATAATAAAATATATTTTAAAAAGAATGAATGTGTTGTTAGATAGGGAAATTTCAGTCCTTATATTTTATTGGGAGTAGGTTGAATCATGTTCTACTTGTAACTAAGGCTTGCCTGGAATTTACTGTATAACCCAGGATATTCTTGAACTTACAGCAATCTTCTTTATCTTAATCTTTGCAATGATAGGATTACATATATGAGACACCACCCCCAGCTTAGATTTATGATATTCCATTTACAAATTCTTTTCCTTCGTTGTAGTAATTGAACAGAAGGCTTTGTGCACGCTAGGTAAGCAGTCTATCACAGAACTAAGTCCCCATCTCTCCAACCTTCTTAGTAAATACAATTTCAATTTGGCTAAAGAAGATTGCTGTAAATTATAAAGAACAGAAAGTGATAAAATAGAGTGCTAAAGGATATCGTTGTGAAAGACAAAATATCATGAGTAGTAGTTCCCCAAGTCTTGTACTTCATTCAACTTATTGAATTCAGAGATACAAGCCAATGAATTACAGAGGAAAAATAATGTATAGCTTAGTACACATGTAGCACATACATAAATCTGCTTTCCTAGAGATAAAGAAGACCCATTTGGAAATAGAATCTATAAAATCAACCATTGGACAAGAAGAAATCTTTTCACCATTAATAATGAACAAAGGATTTATTCTTAGTTAAAATCATAAAGATGCTCTGATATAGTAATTAATTAGAAAGAATGAGAAACATTTTTATAATATATCATCTAAAATTAGTAAATAATTGTATGGCCTGATGGTCAATCTCACAAGGAGTAAAGACACAAATAATAACCATGATTAGACAATATTGTTCAATTATCAACAGCTTTCAAGTGAAATACATTTTTGGAAAATGGTGATAGTCTTTAAAAACTATGAATATTTGCCAAGTATACTTGGATCCCCAAAATATTTATACTTTTATGTAGGTTATATTTAAGTCCATCTTCAAATTGTATTAAATCAGTTAATTAAAATCTAATCATCAAACAAGTTAGTGGCTTATCATAGCATAAAATCATTTAAATTGTGTTTAAGATGAAATTTCTTACACATACTTTACTTGTGTTATAACTATCTAGAAACTGGATATGAAAAAACCTTATAATGACATTGTAAAAACAAAACACAAAAAACAAGTTTATGGGAAAAGAACTGCAAAAAAATCTTTACTTAAAATATTATCTAGTAGTTGTCTGGAAAGTTTTTTTTTTCAGATTTCTTTTTCATTAACATTTTAGTTTATAAATTGTCTATTCTAATGACAGCATCTTGCTAATGAATTCAACAATTACTTTTAAATAACATTGCTCCAAACTAAGGTTTGAAGTAAAGAAGCACAGACAGCTGTAACCAGTGGACAGCAGGGGTCAAAAGAAGATTTCTTTAAGTTCAACGAAAATTGATGAAAAAAGACTCAAAGAAGGAAAGGAGATCAGGCAGTGGGTTGACAGACAATATGATGCTTCCTTTGGTATTGAAAGGAGAGACTTACACTGCAGAAATACCAGAAACCTATAAAGTAATACAGGTCACCGTTATTCTCACCACCAAAGATGCAGGACATTTGCATAATTCAAAGAACAAATTTCAATTTTCTCAGTGGCATGAGTAATCTTGCAATGATGGTTTGGCTGACGTGGTTTAAAAATATTTTTAAATTTCCTTTAGTTTAAAACTGTAATGCTTTCAATGATATTCATGGAGCTTCCCTAGTGTGTGTGTATGTTCTGCTTCTTACACTGAGTTTGAACTAATATACCATCTATCTTTTAATGATGGTCAGTAGGGATTGGTCTCTTGCAACAAATTTACTCAGAAACTGTTTTGAAACTTGTCTGAGTTCTGTGTAAACTATCTAGTGTTAAGAAGTACTATTTCATAGTTGAAGAAAAATTTCAAGAATGCCTTAATAAGTGACTGTTGCAGTAAATGTCAGTACGTAAAATAGCAGAAATCCAAATTTTTTAAACTGTATATGCACTTCATACTAGGATTTTCTACATGTAAGGAGTAGGTAGCCTCCAGCCTTAGGCTCAGTTAAATGTCAAACTCACAGAGTTCTCAGTACTTAATGTTACTGAACTGTATTTGGTATGATTAGCCAAGAATGGTAGATCAAAAGCCAAGCCTCTGCAGGGGAGACAGTGCTGTGCAGCAACTGTGGCAGCATGGAGCCATTCTTGTTTCTGTTTGTTGTAAACTTTATGTATACCTACAAGGCTATTTATCAAAATACTGTCTGCTCATGGATTCATTGGCCAGCTCTAGACTGTGAAGTAATTCTTCCTCCAATTCAAGGAGAGCTTCAGAAACAAGGCTGTGGACACTTCAGATTAGCATCAGAAGTAACAGGGGCTTAGGATTTAGAGAAACAAAACATTCTTTTTTAAATTTTATTTATTTATTTTATAAGTATGAGTGTATTGCCTGTGTGTGCAAGTGTACCCATGTCGTTCAATGCCCAGAGGGGTCAGAAGAGGGCATCGGAGTCCCCTGGAACTAGAGTTATGACAGTTGTTAGGCACTATGTGGGTGAATTAAACCCAGGTCCTCTGCAAGAGTAGCCAGTGCTCTTAACCGTTAAGCTGTGTCTCCAGCCCCAGCTTCCTTCCCTTTTAACTTTCTAAACAATTGGCTTCCGTGCCTACTTAAATCAAAAACAAGAGTCATTTCACTGATCACAACAGTGACCTTTATGAAAACAGGGTATGTCAGATGTCCATTCTCCGCATATTCAGAATTATGAATGCTGAACTTTGTGTGTTAACCTGAGTGCAACTGTACACGTTCTCTATCTTTCAAAATGGGCTTTTGGTGATTTTTATTTTGTTTTGTTTTGGTTTGGTTTGGTTTTTTTGAGACGTGGTCTCCCTGTAGCCCCAACTGGTCTGGAGCTGGGTATGTAACCAGACTGACCTCAATCTGACAGAGATGTGCCTGCCTCTGCTTCCTGAGTTCTGGGATTAAAGGCATGTGATATCACACCTGACACTTTGTTTTCATTATTATTTTTCAAAATGGGCTTTATGCCACACTTCATTTTATGAAAAACTTATAAAAATGACTACTTAAATACAAACAATCCTAGCAAAAGAATAAAGTGAGGGACTCTAGATAGGTTGACTGGACGTCAGTAGATGAACTTGCACTGAGGAACATCTTGGGGCTACTAACTTGACACAATAGGCCTTAACACAAATGGCAGAATGCTTGAAATCCAGTGAGGGGACTATGGGAGGGTGCCAGTGGGGAAGGGGGTATAAAGATGATTAAGATTGATTGAGATGTTCTGTATGACATACACAAAATTCAATGATTTTTTCTAAAGAGAATGACTTCAATGAATAATTTTACAGTTGATTTGTTTTATTTATTTATTCATTATTTATTGATTGATTGATATAAGGTCTCTATCTAGCCCAGACCTGCCATGACACTTATGATGTAGGTCAGGCTGGCCTTGAATTTGCAATCTTGTCTCAGCCTTCCCCAAATGCTGTAATTACAGAAGCACACTATCACACCTAGAAAAGTGGATATTTTAACTGTCAGATTTTAAAGTATAATGTTCTGAGTTTGCTTACCCTAAGTTAATTTTGGAGATGTACAGTCTATCATGACAAAAAGTAAACAAATCCCTCACTCTGGAGAGGGTTCCAAGAAAGAAGCAACTTAAAAGACGAAATACATGATGCTGGACAAGGCTGTCAACAACTGCTTTTCACTGAATTCTAAAATGTGTAGCATTAACATAACAGTAAGGTCTACAGGGTTTTTTTTCTCCCCATGGAAAAAAACATACATATATACGGGGACGGGGGAGAGAGATAGAGAGACACAGAGAGACAGAGAGACACAGAGAGAGACAGAGACAGAGACAGAGAGACAGAGATAGAGAGACAGACAGTAATTCCTTTGATTAAAAGGTTACTTTTGACTTTTCTACGTTTATTTATATAATTTGGGTGTGTATGCATGCGTGTGGGTGCTCACATGCTACAGCAAGTGTGTAGAGGTCAGAGGGCAACTTCTGAGAAACACTACTTCTGCCATGTGGGTTCTAGGAATCAAATTCAGTCTGTGTGGCTTGGCGGCAAGCAACCTAACCCACTGAGCAATCTTGCCTGTACATGTTCTCTGAAATGGATATATAGTATATGCTAGCTTGACATATAAGAATAACCATGTATGAAAATGTCACAACGTAACTCGCTATTTCTATAATTAATCAGCCCAATAGAAAATCGTATTGGCTTATATAAAGCTCGGTTTTATAATACCAAATTTCTGCTTCAGAGACCTTCAGTATAACCTATTAGTTCTACACATGGGTGAGGAGAGTATAAGAACAATTAAATGTTAAAATAAGCCTGTTGATACTGAAAAAATCCCACTGTCTCTCAAAAATAATTCTGAATTTAAATTAATAGTTAAAACACATGCCTTTTCAATGGTATTTGCATTAAAAACATTTCCTATTCTTCAGCATAAGTGGTTTGAAACTCAAACAGGAAAATGCTTAATTTTAAAGATTGATAACATACAGCCACCATAACTTAGTCATAACTTCTTTTTTTTTTTTGTATGATCAAGTTGTTAACCTCACCTATCTGCTCTCTGTGGTTTCAATTCCTTAAGTAACAAATGCTCCACATTTCTTCTCCAGGTAAAGAGGAAGACTTTATCTGTAAGGACACCACCGCGAAAGAGAAATTGGAAAGGAGTAAAGAGTACACATACCAATGGCTCCACACACAAGTTGGGATTCATGAAACAACTAGTTCCAGAATTATGAAATGGTGAGGTCATTTCCTTCAAATTAGATTTTTGTATTGTAAACATATCTTGAAAAGTGAAACCTCGGTTAATTGTGCTAAAACAAACACTACTTCGTAGTCAAAGACCAATACATCACACTGCCAGGTTATAAAAGAGCCTTTCATACAAAGTAGATTTAATTGCTCTTTATAGTTTTCACCAAAAATTGTTTAGGAAGAACTTATTCTGTAATGCTTTAGAAAAAAATCAGATGAACCTTTCAATCTCTTCTCCTTTATAAAGAAAAAGTATCTTCTTCATTAACTTGGTAAGTTATCAATATATAGAACCAGATTAGTCTAAGATTTGTTACTTATACATTTGTCAGTTGAAATTCTAGATTAACCCTTCAGCAAAATATTTATTAATTGAACTTTCATGTAATGAAGTTTCCTCCCATTTAATTTCTTTCAAAATGTGGGTAGCACATCAAATAAAATTAAAATTGAAACATTTTATAACTTGAATTATAGCATATTTTATTTTGCCAAAGAAAATAGAAATAAAATCATCAATATTTCAAATTTTTTATTTTGAAATATTCCAACTACTGAAAACACAAATTTATTCTATTTTTATGTTAATCAATTTGGATAAATTCATGTGAATAGTATCCTAAAAACTTTTAAAAAATTACAGAATCCCTTACTATCTGTAATAACCAGATGTGAGAGATTTTGTTCAGAAGATAAGTATTAGTATAGCTGGGTGTGGTGGTGAACACCTTTAATCCCAGAATTTGGGAGGCAAAGGCAGGTGGATGTCTAGAAGATCAAGGCCAACCTGGTTGACGTAGTGAGTTTTAGGACAACTGGGGCTACAGGGAGACCATATCTAAATATTCACATGTGTATGCGTGTGTGTGTGTTTGAGAGAGAGAGAGAGAGAGAGAGAGAGAGAGAGAGAGTGGCCTTAGTCTCAGAGATCTGCCTGCCTCTGCCTCCTGAGTGCTATATTAAGGGCTGTATTACTACACCTGACACCACAATTGGACATTATTTATAAACAAATGCAAAAAAAGAAAAAGATAAATCACAGGTTTACAACATTTAACGACATGACTTAATTATAAATAATCTGTATCTAACATGAAAAAGTAAGCAACTCTTCAAGGGATTTTCTATTTTGAATATATTGTACATAAAGGATTAGTTTATAATATTTTAACAAATTGGTTTCAATGAAAAAATAATCTCTGTGTGTGTGTGTGTGTGTGTGTGTGTGTGTGTGTGTGTATGTTTATGAAGGGTGCATGTTGAAGGCAGAGTTTAACCTTAGATATACTTCTTTGGGAGTCTGCCACCTTTGTTTTTGAGATCATGTCTCTTGCTATCTCACTGATTAGACTAGGCTCGCTACCCAGTGAAGCCTATGTATCCGTTTATCTCTGCTCCTGCCACCAGCTTAGGGGTTATAGCACAAGCAACCTAGACTGACCTTTTCACATGGGTAGCAGGGATTAAAATTGGGTACTACTGTTTGCATGGCAAGCACTTTACTTATTGAACTACTTCTGCATCTCCTAGAGACAGAAATTCTTGAAAAGACAAATTTCAATGTTCTGGTTAAAATAAAAATTCAGTGTAAACACTACTATTGAGCATACTAAGTTATTTTAAAAATAGAAAGTGTGATCTGTCTCAAATGACAGTTTTAGAATATAAACCAAGGGTGGTAGTGTATTGCCTACAATCCTAGTATTTGGGAAGTGAAGGAAAGAAAACAAGGAGTTCAAGGTTGTCTTTGGCTATGTAGCGAGTTTGTGGACAACCTGGTCTACAGGAGGCCATGTCGCAAAGAGCAAAAAATTAGAAAAAAAAAAAATAGAGAATGTAAGTAAATGTAATTAAAATATACTTAATTTTTCTTTAATTTGTTAATTGTCACTGTTAGTAATTTCAGATTTTTGCTCATTAAAAATGATATTATTGAGACATTATTCAGAAATTAAAATAGATGTGGATTTTAATTTAAAAATAACAGTGGAGGGGGCTGGAGTGATGGCTCAGCAGTTAAGAACACTGACTGTTCTTACAGAAGACCTGGGTTCAATTCCCAGCACCCACATGGCAACTAACAACTGTCTGTAACTCCAGTTCCAGGGGATCCGACAGTCTTCTCTACCCTCCGTGGGCATTGCATGACACGGGTGCTTTTACTTACATGCAGGCAGTACACACATACACATAAAAAATAAAAAAAACAGCAGTGGAAAGAGGCAAATGTGTTCATATCATTATATATCATCTAATTAGAAGCCATTGTTTCTATTTTATAAATAATAATCTTTCAAACGTTTTCATTGGACGTTTATTTTATATTCTACTATATTCGTATTGTAATATGTTTTCCTTTTGTCACTGTGTAGCAGTCACTTCTTGCCTGAGTTAAATCCAGATGTACTTAATGGTGGAAGAGTTCAACTTGTGGTAAGAAATATGTTTAAAGTTATAGAACAAATGTTACAGACACAAGTACTCAATAATAACTCTTTAAATATGCTCATAATATGCTTATATGTTTTATATGTCTATGAGAAGAGCACAGCTATATCAATTTGGAGGCAACCTCAGAAAGTCATTTGTTAAAGCAATAACAGATTTTCTTGATTCCTAATATAATGTTATAATATGACATTGTTCAAAATATTAATTTTATTTGACATATATAAAATATTAACATGTCACCATTTTAAAACAAAATTGCTCTGGTTGAGAAATTGCTTAATGAAATTATTTTCTTGAAAAGTATGAGTAGACTTTGTAAACAATGGTTAAAAGAAACATCAACATACATTCCCAACTTGGACAATCAAACCACATTAAAACTAGGAAGCAATTATCAGCCTAACATCTCTAAGTATTAAAGAATGCTAAAATACTCTAATAAGTATATTATTAGAGTTTTAAGGACAGATACAACTATGTTGACTAAAGTGGAGTCTAGAAAATAGAGTGCATATGCTTGTTAAATTCAGTTATGCTATTTGCTATTGAGGAAGACTTTGTAAACAGAGGAGAAACACTACTATGGCATAAAAAGCATTTTCCCAAACCTGAGCAATAATTGCATAACAGGATGACTAAAACATGTGTTATGATCATGTTTACATACCATACATGTGTGCATGTGTGTGTATGTGTGGGGGAAGAAGAAGCTATGTATGATTTTGATTGCTCCTTAAATATGTTATTGTATTTTAATAGAAGGCCTCTATTTAAAAAGTCATGTATATTACTCTGAGAATTAATGTACTTCAGGCATGTATATATGTATATATGACTCATTTTGGATGATTGGTTAGTGGCCATTTTGGGCTAGAATGGAGAAAATAAAAGAACCAAGGAATGCCAGCACCAAATAAGTATTCAAGCTAATGGAAAACAGATTAGACAGATTACTGACCCAAATTTTTCATGATTTCGTTTTTCATTAATCCTTTTTTCCAAGGCCATTCTATAGTACATTACATGAATATGTTACACATAAATAACAGTTATAAAATCTCTTTCATATTTAAGAGATACAACAACACAAAATGAAAATTAATGGCAATATAGCAAAACAAGTCACATGTCTCTAAGTGTGTTAGTGGGTTATGAATCAATATCAGAAAGACATTGGCTGATTGAGAGCCCAGTTTAAGTTTGTTTCAGAGGGTGAAGAGCACTTTCTTGCCCACTTGTGTGGGGACCTTGAGGTCAAGAATTGTACAACCAGGACCAGAACATAAATCATTTAAAAATTAAAACAAATAACTGCAATTGCTGCTAATAGAAGACCCTCAAAATGAATTCTATTGCCAAATAAAAAAATAGAAATATATTAAATATAAAAGAAGTCATGTAAAAAGTTATGTAACTGAACAAACTGCAAATTGTGAAACATACTTCAGACTGGACATAATAAAAGAGAATTTGTGAATACCTACAGAGGAACATAAATTAGACTGTCACATGACTTTCTTTCAGAAACAATGAATATTAAAAGACAACGGCTTTACTTCTTAATAGTAGAGATAAATTTAAGTATCATTAATTATACTCTTTATTAACTTCAAAGTCAATAATTATAAAATAAGGCATAATAGAATTCAAGTTCTGTATTTTGAGGAACTGGAAAGTAACATCTATTTTATAAGCAATATCAAAGCACATTACAAAACAGAAAGAAATTGGAAAATGAAAGAAAATATCATTTTCTCATATTTTAGACTTTATCATCAAATATGCCTGGGACTGGAGAGATGGCCTAGTGGTTAAATGTACTGACTGCTCTTTCTGAGAACCCAGGTTGAGTTCCCTAACTCCAGTTCTCCTGGACTCAAAGCCCTCTTTTTGTCCTCATGGGCATTCTACAACATGAGTGCACTTACATACACAAAGGCAATACACTCATACACATAAAATGAAAATAAAATAAATCCCAAAAATTTAATAAAGTATGTCAACAATATAGAGAATTGTGCTAAGAACTGAATTAATTGCATCCACCCAAACTCTGGGATTCTCCAGAAAAGTCTTATTTCCTGTTATCCAGTAAACTCTGAGACTTTGAAACTAAAGTACTTGAGGTTTAATCAAGAAAATGTGGGACCAACTCCTATGGTATATGAAAGAAGCATGACTAAGGAGAGGGGCAAGAGCTTGAATCGAGCTGCAGCAACGGAAGTGACAATTCTCATAGAGAGGTTTAGTGGAGAGCCAGCAGGCAGTGACTCAACAACTAGAAATTTCTGACTCAGGAGTTTCATGTAGTCTGGATGAGATATGATGACATCGAATTTAGCATTCACAACTACATGAACTTAATATACAAAATATACCAATTGTCTCCAAATAATTGTACAAGTCATCAGAAATTCCAACTAATTTAGGGTTCATTTTGGGGGAACCTAGAAAATACCACTTTGAAACTAGAAAGAAAAACTAAATTATATATGTAAAAATAGACAAAAAGCAACTGTTTTCACAAGAGATGGAGATTTTGTGCAAGCTAAAGTGAACTTTTTGATGCTAGCATGGATAACTGGAGCATTAGAATAATAAGATCAGGAATAGATCTGTGACTGTAGTGGACTATCTTACATAAGATATATGTAGGAAAGCTCAGGTTATTTAGTAAGTAGCATTAACTCAATAAATGCCAATAAAAAATCAAAACAGATTTTATACAGTGGAAAAGCAAGTTACAGTAAGATGTTAGAATCCATATTAGTTGGGAAATTAGTATAGTATGCTTAACAACAGGAATACATTCTAAGAAATGCATAATACTTGCTTTATTTTGGTTATGTGAACTTTATAGACTGCATTTACACAAACTTAGATGGCACAGGTTCATCTCTTCATATGATCTCTTCATACAAGCAACACATATGGTAAACAAGAGATGTATGAGGCTGTTTTACTACAACATGACATACTTCTTTAAAGTAAACCTTTATTTTTTATAAATAGAACTATATTCTAAAACAATGACACAAAGGTATAGTACATATATAAACTAATAAATATCATGGTCTCTTATCATTATCAACTGTTTAGACTGTACATAGTGTATTGACATGCTTTTATGTGTCTGACTCTGAGGTAGATCTTTTGACACCAGGATCAGCACAAACACATGAGTAATGTATTACACTATGAAGTTGCACTGTCTATGACATTATTAAGCAATAAGAATTTTCCATTTCCATTATAAATGTGATTTACTGATGTTAAAAATGCAATCCATTGTTTACCTAATTATCCCTATGAGGCCACATAATTGTGTCCAAAAATAAAATTAATATATTTGTGCAGCATAACTGTAAGGTAGTTTATAAGAGGAGCACATCCCTACAGCACTTTATTTTGCTTTCTTAAAATAAGTACATAGGCTTTTGTTTTTAAGTATATTTAGTATGCCATCACATAAAAGTAAAAAGAAATTAAATATTTCTTAAAATATTGTTGATTAAAAAGGTGTTCCTGTTCTTTACAAAATGATGGGAAATTTTATTTTTAATTAGGTGTGATGGTCAGATGTAGATCAGACTTCAAATATTTAGACAAGCCTTTTTCAAATCCACATCCCTTATTCCATTGTTAGACATGGGTTGACATACATAACCTCATAAGTGGCTTAGGAAGAAAAGGAGACTTAGAAACAAGAAATTTAGAAAATCTTTGCAATATTGCTATTTAATAAATATTTGATATTGAATTTTATATTAGAACATTAGTATCGGAATTGAGTCTTTTTATGCCATTATTTAATATTACAGTGTTTTAGAGTTCGACGTACATTTTTATAGCATCAGTATTTAATGTTTGATTAGCTATCATCAGTTTTAAATACAATTGTCCTTTTGTATTCATCAAGCCCATTTTATTGACATTTTATTTGACAAAATGAGAATGAAGAATATTCAAGAAAATACTGTCTATATTGAGAGTGTAATGATGCCCCTAAACAATACTGCATAACATCTGTTATACAGTATGTATGAGGCATCATGATGCATTTACATTGTATTAGTTGTTATTAATAATCTGTAGATGATTCATGCTGTAATAGAGAATTATGTAAGTTACATGTAACCATTGCACCATTATAATATGTTGTTTGAACATCCTCAGTATCCACAAGGGTCCTGAAACTCATAGGCTCAAATGAACAACTGAGTATGTGTTTTTCATGTATCTATTTGTCTGCTTTTTATCACCCTCTCAAATACCTGAAAGTAAAACATGGCAGGATTTCTTTTGGATCATGGTTTCAGAGGTTCAACTTTGTAGTCACTAGGATCTGTTTTTCTGGGGCTATGGTGTGACCATACAAATGGCAGGGGAAAGCTATTCAACTGTCAGCAACCAAGAAACTAGAGAGAGAAGGAGCCCCAATATAATTGTAGCCCAATGAAATATGCTCCTAGTGAACTACTTCCTCTTACAATTTGGCCCCACCTCCAAATGGATCCACCATCTCCCAATTATGCCATCAAATTATCTGTCCATCGAAGGATTAACCCACTGATTCTGTCAGGGTCCTCATGATCCAATCACCTTTTAGTAATTGGGTCTGCAAGCTCAAACCAACCTTTCAATACATGGGCCTTTCCGGAGATATTTATATCCAAATGATAGCAGCCATATAGAAAATGCACCATTATTTTTACAATTTCTCTACTAGTTAACAATAAGTGCAAGAATCATCTTAGTGCTAAAGCCTATGCTTCAAATATATAATTTAAATATTAATGTCTATGAGCTACTCCAGATGCACTAAGAGACCTAACATGCATTTGAAATGTGTAGGTTTATGTGGGGGAAGGCCATAAGGATTGCATATTTTTGTTCTCTCCTGAATTTAAAAAAAAAAAAATCTGGACTGGAGAGATATCTCAGTAGTTAAGAGCACTGGCTGCTCTTGCCTAGGACCAACAGTGAGGCAAACAATCATCTGTATTTCCAGTTTCAGGGGAACTGATACCCTCTTTCTGACGTCCCCTAGCACTGCAGGTATAGGTGACACTACGTATACATAGGCAAAACAATTTCTAATTTAAACTCTTTGGTGACTCTTTAATGAAATCATGTGTTCTGGTGAAATTTCATTTTATGGTTTGAAGTTGAGATGTGCCTGTGTATAGAGGGCTATGTATAGAGGGCTTGATAAGTTCACACAGTAATTCATGCTAATAGCCCTATTTGGCCACTCCATAATGTACATGAATTTGAGTAGGGGACAGTGGGGGGTTGCAGATAGGTGAGAGGATAAAAACCATCAAACCATATTGTATAAAAACTCACAAAATTCAGTATTTTTTTTAATCAAGAAAGAAAGAAACACAAAACAAACCAAGTTCTATTGAGTATTAAAAATACATGTATTTCTTTTTTAAGTCAGAAAATTGTAAAATCAATCAATAAATAAATACACAAATATTCTGGAGGAAAACACAAATTTGTGTTTGAGAGTGAGAAAAAGATGGAGAAAGGAATGGAACAAAAAATGGCAAATCAGGTGTATATGCTTGAAATCCCAGCATTAGAGAGTTCCAGGGCAGCCAGGATTGCAGAGCAAGGGAAGGGAGTCAGAAAATGAGGAAGAAGAGGACTGAGGATGAGAAGGAGAAGAATGAGACAGGCAGAGCGAGAGGACAGGGAGGAGGGGAGGGAGGAGAAGGAGGATATGACATCTGGTCTGGCTCCTGGAGTCTTTGTGACTAGTTACACAGATAGCTCTAAACCACAGTGGTGGTTTCATGTCTTTCTCTATATTTAAATTTTCCTCCTATCAAACATTTAGGATAATACTCTTTCACAGGATTTCAATCATGCAGTGGTTTGGGTGACATCCCATCCACTTAGCGACTGCCTTGTTTTTTTTTGTCGTAGCATTTTCCCCACTTCACAGCTCAACCTTGATAAATCCTTAATGATATCAGACATTCTGTAAAACACGATTTTATAGGCAAGAAGCAATTCTTTTGATCTTTAAGATCAGTGTAAGATGGTATTAAAAGTATAAAGGTAATTTCAGATTGAATGAATAATCCACTTAATCATAAAATTTGCCTTTAAGTTTCTATGTATTTAATATTGTGTCAAGATTAGGCTTAATGTGCATTACCAATGATTGTGATGAAAAGGTAGACCTCTTCTGGACATATTGGCATACAAATAAGGAAAGAAAAACATTTTCAGGGGTTCTGTTAATAAAAAGAATACGTGTAGTACAATACGAATTTTGCAGGAAATAATCTAATATGACATTTCTAACATTCGATTAAGAATAAAATAATATACTTGGTAAGTAAGTGATGTTAAGCTGTTTAAAGTTTCACCAGCTGCTTTTAAGATTGATTTTCATCAAAATTACTGTACTAAAATGTTTTCTTTTGTTGTACAGACTCAAATAGCAAACCTCAATTTTAAAATCGGCTCTTATTTGTGAAAAATGCTTTGACATAGTGCATTTGTTCTGCCTGGGCAGCAGTAAAGGATTGTGGTATCATTTTGAAGAAGATTGTTTGACAGAGCCTGTTTGTTTATTTGGGGTAATGTGAGCTGCATTCAGAAAATGCCATATTTTGTTTCATGATTGTATACATTCTCTCCTATTGCTCCCAGGCAAGGCTTGTAAGCAGAGAAGACACGGATTTAGACCTTTCTTCCATGACCAGTGGAAGCGCTTTGTCTGTGAACAGAGAAAAAAAAAGTCAGGCACACAGACACTCAGCGGGATCTTCAAGTAAGCTGTGGTTTCCTTCAGAACTAATTTAGTAATTACAAATGAATTGATGGAAGCTAATGCCAGCAAGCATCCTTTTAAAGATAGGGGGTAGATGTGAGCCACCACAGCTACCACCAAATGTGTCTTTGGCTTTTTCTCTCTTTTTTTAAATGTCTTCTTTGATATAGATCAAATTAAATTATTTCTAATATTAATATCATCAGTATTTACTTATGTTCTGTGATTCAAAGTTCCCCCTTCCCCACCCTGTGTATCATATTGAACATTTTGAGCATTTGTTTCTAAATTATTTTTAGAATAATTTTTAAAACTCAAATTTACATATTAAACTAGAGCACTTGGTTGTCATTAATAGATATAGATAAAGGGCTTTTTTACTTCAAATAGAATTTTACAGAGTATAAGATCAACAATATGTTTTTTAAGTACTTCAATTGGAGTGATGTTAGTCTGATTGTGTTTAATACAGGTGACTTTAAACTCATATCTACTTCATACATCTATTATCTATTACCTTTAATTTAGGGATAGAGCAGTTTTCTTTACATATGTAGCTTGGTTTTCAACCAAAATTTATTACAGTTATGAACATTAAAAATATCTGTATCTCATTGCATTTCAGGGGAATAAACCCTAATTTTTTTTCAGTCTTCATTTAATTACATTCAAGACACTTTAAATATCCTCTAAGATGTTATAATGGATTAGCATAAATGTTTCATTTCACATCACATTTGTTAATTTTCTAAAATATGATGAAATTCAAACCTACACCTAAGTTTGTATTTCATTTAATTATTCATTTTGAAAGTTCTATTGCTCATTGATCTCATGGTTATATTTATTCAAAATAATATTTTATTGAATGAGAAAAGTTGAGTGATCCATTGTTTTCCATAATAAATCAAACATGAAAATAATTCAGTAGCTCTCCCTTTTTGTCTAGATTTATAGACTTTATAGATTCCAAGAGTTTAAATCTGTTAGTGTATGCAACTTCACTGTGATAAATTTTTATCTGCTTTTCATAAGTACTTTCTCACTTCATTTTTATTGAATTTTTGCAGTTTCATACAATTTAATTTGAATGTATTTAGATCTCCTCCTAGTCCACAGCTCCCCTATTGCCCCTTCCCAATTTAATGTACTCTAGTTTATATGCATATATTATATATTAATGCAATATATATATTAAGGCCTATGGAGTCTAATTGTGCCCCAGATGTCTTCTGGTGTAGGTATATCATGAGGCCTGGTTTATCCACCAGTAGTCACATTCTTTATTTTCTTTTTAACTTTACGTGTATGAGCGTATTGCTCGCATGTATATAAGTGCACCCATGTCATGCAATGCCTCTGGAGGTCAGAAGAGGGCCTTGGATCCCTTGGAACTGGAGTTAGAGACAGTTGTTAGCTGCCATGTGAGTGCTTAGAATTGAACCCAGGTCCTCTGAAAGAACATCCAGTATTCTTAACCTCTGAGCCACCCCTTCAGCCCCAAGAGTCACATTCTTGAAAAAGACCGTTTCTGTTCTTCACAGCAGCATTCAGTTGCCCTGAAGAAGAGTTTTGACATTTTGCATAGTAAGAATACATTATTTTGTTTGGCTTTTCATTCTGGATTTTTTTAAATTTACAATGATCCAAAGTGATTAAGAAGTTTGTAATAGAGCGACAATAGTATTCATAAGTATGTGTACCACAAATTGGGTTCTTCTGAAATGAAATACGTATTTGAAGAACTCATGTAATCAGCATATTAAGTCAAAACCCAGAAATTTATAATGATGAATAATTTTATTTATACAAATGAACCTAAAGTATTTGTTTCTGAATCACAAAATACAGCTAATAACCATATTTTGTACTCAAATAATAAAAATTCAAGCAGTCTAATATATTCAAAGTCTGGGAAATGGGTTTAAATTAGAGACATTACAATTATCACAGGGGAACTGAGACCCTTAATATTGAGGGTTATTACTGACCAATGTTTATTAATTCCTGTTATGTTCATGTTGTAGTGTGATCCAGAAAGCTGGTTAGTTACTCGTATGAACTCACAACAATGGTGACTGTATGCTCAAGTCCTGTGCAAGGTCAAACCAAACAAAATCCAAGCACAGACATAGGGAAGTGGGTTAAGAAGTGAGAAGAGAACTTGCTTAGCTTGCACAGGCTCCGAGTTTGATTCCTGGCACTGAGGGATAAAAATAAATATAAAATAATAACAACAAGCTTTTAGTCGTAATAGCTTATTGGAAAGCTGAAACACAAATGGTTCAATAAATCAACTATTCTGTAATACACAAACTTTGTGTTTTCCTTATATAACAATTAATCACAGATTATATAGTATATAAGATCACTAAATTATTTTTCAGTTGATCTATAAATAATTTTTATTATTTTTCATTTTGAAAATTTCATACATTCATGAAAAATATTAGAAACATTGACCCAGTTACCTCCCTTATCCTCCTCCTACAGACTCCCTTCTTCTTCTTACCTTAATATATTCTGTAAGAAACTGAAATGTTTCTCTCACTGCATGTAATTCCAATTAGTTGACAATTGCTGACATTATTGCAAACTCTATCTCTAAATATGCTTAACAAGTGAAATTTAAGGATAAACTACTTTAGAAAAATATTTTATTAAATAACAAAATATTTGAGTAAAAGCAGTTACTACAGTTATTGATCTGCTCTGATATACAATATAATTATGAATGGTGTGAGCTGACATCAGTTGCAGCGTAGTCATTCCCTCAAAAAAGAGTGGTGGGGCACCTTCTAGGTAAAACTCATGTTAGAATCAAATAGTAATAAATAGTATTTAAAACAATATCAGGAACAAAGTAAATGGCTAATAAGTGTTGTTTTAATCACCACCTTTACACAGTATAAAAGAATCAAGTTACTGAGATCTCAAGAGTATAAATAAGTACGTTATTGGTTCTACATATAAGAAATCTACTCCTAGTTGCTCAACCAAAACCCTTAGCCTATTAGTCTATAGAAATCTTTTAACCTTCAAAGGTTTTGCATCCTGCAATTTCATGGCCCAGAGCCAACCACTTACAGCTTTGAAAGCTTTTTTTTGCTCCAGCTTTCTCTCTCTTTCAAAACTTGTCACCTTGTTAAATCTAAAGGATTTCTTTTTCTTTTGCAAGCCACATCTAGAAACTAGTTTATAGACTGCAGCTGTAAAACTCTCTTGAAGCCTTTGAACTATTCTAGATATTTCTCTTTCAATGTTGCTATAATATTGTAGCATTTATTCTTTTTGATCAGATAAACTTTAGCTTAAAATTCCAGTTGTACCACCACAGACAAATAAATTATTTGAACTCTAAGGATGACTTTACTATCTGAACAAAAGGGATAAGAATGTTTCTTTCATAGGGAATTAGGAAAAATCAGTAAAAATATGTCTAAGGTAGGCAATATACAAACAGCTTATTTTAAAATCTTAAACAACAGTATCTGCTGTTCCCATCATTTGTTGCAGATTTTGTGTCATATTGCATAATTTAAAAACAAACTCTCAGCAGAATTGTTTTCTTTATGTGTCAAGTAAAATAAGAACCAACTTTTGCCATATCTGTCATTGCAGTCAAATGCTTCTTTGCATAGAGAGATTTCTGATTTTGTTGTTGTTGTTGCTTTTCTTTTAGTCATAAAAGAAGCCCAGGTAATTACTATCTTGGTTTCAGAACCATCATAAAGCGTGCAAAGAAAGGAAGAGATGGTTTTCTTCTCACTTAAAACTTACATGTAGTGGGGTGTGGTGGCTCATGCCCTTAATTCCAACACTCTAGAGGCATAGACAGGTGAATCTGTGTGAGACTGAGGCACCTTGGTCTACACATCGAATTCTAGGGCAGCTGAGGCTGCAGGGAGACATTGTCTCAAAAAGCAACAACAAACAAAAAAATAACAACAACAACAAAACTTATTGAAGAAAGTCAAGAGATTTTCTTATTTAACGAAAATATTTAATTTTGCCAAATTACTGGCTATCTCCATTTCCATATTTAATATATAATTCATTGTCATGCATTAAAATAATAATTTACTGTAAATGAAATTTATACTTACCAATTTTTAATTATCTTTCTACTTTATAATTATTATTTTCCTTTAACAGCTAATATGAATAAGATTCAAGGACATTGCTAATCTGCTAACATACACGAAATAGTAAAGGGAAACAGCAAATTCAATCCATTCTTTCTTATTCCAAATACTGTTTTAAATTGCTTTTTGTTTTTTCAAGTCCTACCTTGGTGAAGAGTAGAACATAAATCTTTGAAGTCATTTATTGAATGTACACTGCTCTCGACACATCTCAGTGACTCCTGGTTATTGCTGCACTTTCTGGATATTCTTCATTTTCACAGTTAGCCAAGGACTGAAGGTTCCCAACAGCTCTGAGATAGTGAATAATGAGCCTCAAGTCAAGTCTTCCTTTGGGTGTATCTAGACTTCTCATGATGTTTTGGACCTTTGAGTGAGGTATTGGGTTTTCTGAATATAAAAGTAAATGCTGTCCCAAAGTGACGCAATTAATGTAGTCGCATTGAGTGAGGAATGCCTCCTACAAAGCAGTATGCTTGGCTTCTACCAAGGATGAAAGTTGAGATTTAAGCATAGAAAGAAGTGAAGAAAGACTTTTAAGTGGAGGTGAATAGTAAAATGTAAATGTATGTTTACAAGACATTGAAGCATCTCTGGAGCAGAGATTCCACAGACTGAAGAAATAAAAGAATAGAACCTAAATGATGCAAAACATCCCTTATTTGTTCAAGCCCTAAAGTAGTGTAAAAGAACATGGGATTGGAGGAATCTTCATTTTAGGTAACTATTAAAGTGGAAAATTTACACATTCCTCCTAACAAGGACTAACTAAGGAAAATTTCTGAAAATATCTTAGAATATTAAAAGCTTAAGATTAGAGAAATGATTAGTAGAAAATAAAGTACTCTGAATCTGTTATGACTCCAATATATTGCCTACAATTTCATAGTTCTTATCCCCCAAGAGGATAAATTGTTACCAAAAGCACAAAATAAAATCATTTAACAGTTTTCCATTCCCATTATTTTATACAGAATTGAGAGGCTGTAGGTGGTCTCTAAATAAAAAGTCAGTTTCCCAAAATGACCATTAGGGTCTATTCCACATTTAATGAACACATTCCAATAATGCAATTTTAAATTTTCAAATCAAATATTATTGTCATTTTTCATATTGATTCAGATGTATGAACATCTAATTTTTTACTAACTACATTTTGATCCCATGCTACATTTAATAATTTCATAATTAAATATTATTGCATATGTGCTAGGATTATAATATAAACCACACTTCATAATAAGAAATCACATCCCTACAATGTGCAAAGCCATTAACAAAAGAAAAAGATAGTATTCAAGTGTCTAACATACAACAGACACTGCACTAAGAATATAAATAGTAAGCCATTACTGCTGAATACCTCTATATCATATATCCCTATTAATTTTTCAGTAAATATTGTCTACATAATAAAAGAATTCTATTATTATTTAATAGACTTCTCTCCTATCAAATACTACTGACCAAAACAGTGTCATACTAATAATGAAGATTTATTGCTTCTTCTCCGCTTCTGAAGCACATGTTCCAGGTCAGGAAATTTAATAAAGTATTCTAGGTTCCTAGAAAGGCTTCCCGGTATATCATAGGGCATTAACACATGTTCTAGTTTGTTTCTCCATTTCTGTGACAAAACATTCTGAACAATACCAACTTGAGGAGGAAAGCGTTTGTTCTGCTTACATCTCCCAGGTCACAGTTCATCTCTGAGGGAGCCCAAGGTAGGAACGCAGGGCAAGAACCTAGAGGCAGGAGCTGAAGCACAGGCCATGGAGGAATGCTGCTTACTGGCCTGCTCCCCTGGCCCCTGCTTCAGCCTGCTTTCTTATACAACATAAGCCCATCTGCCTAGGGTTGGCATGACTCATGGTGGGCAGGGCCCTTCCACATCACTCAATAATCAAGATGATGTCCCACAGATATGGCCACAGGTCAGTCCAATGGGGGCATTTCAACAACTGAGGCTCCCTTTACCCATGTGTGTCAAATTGACACTAAAGCTATCCAGCACAGCATATACTGAATGTGTGGATATACATACAGAAGAGAGCAACCTTTGGATGCATAGCAGCCAACAAGAAGAGTACCTAACATTTTATTCTTCTTTCATTGTCAGCAGGGTATTTTGCTAAAGTCAACTAAAAGATTTGGTAGAAAATCAGCAATTGACCCCATAACTTCTAAGAGCCCTTGCCCTGCCCCAAATCCCCACAGCTATAAACACTCATAAGTACTGTCTATCAATATCTGAAGGATTTCATTCCTAACCTTAGAATGATACAAAGTTCTATAGTTCCAGATTATATGATGCCAATCCCATCATTCAAAGTCCCATCATTCGAAAAACCCTTGTTTATTCAGAAATATGTGTGGAGTGCTCTTTGGAGATTCAGGATATCATGCAAGGAGAAGAGCTGAGAGCAAGACCACCATATCTCCATCCATCATAGAATTTTTGATCTATGTAAATACGTGCTGTGGATTTTAGGCTCCTGATTTAGTCCTATAACTCAGAAAAGTTCATCATCTTGCACAACATACCACCACCCATGCCCGAAATTACAAAGCTCCTATTCTCACAACAAATTTCCATATCCTCTCATGAGTAAGCTTAACACTATTCTAGCTTTAAAAAGAGGTTTAAGTAAACACTTGTATCACAAATGACCATAACTGCTGCAGCGTAAAGAACTAGCTGGAAACTATAGCTGTGGGTTGTTGAACCACAGAAAATAAAATTAAAATCTGGGACATTAGCACATCTTTTATTGGATGGAGTTTATTATCAGTGCTTCCAAAGAGAAAACAAAAGGATTTCCATACATGAAATATTATTTTTGAAATTCTATTAACATTATTTTCTTTTTTTTTTTTTAAAGTAAACCAAAGCCTTATGTCAAATTTTCAAGATTTGCTATAGTGGATATAATTACAAAGTTATAAAGCACCTATAATTCTTAGAAGATTTGAATTTAGATATTTAATTGAATGTGAAATTGTATTTATAATACATAATAGTTACTAATATGTACTTTCTACTCAAAAATTTGCTTTGTTTTAATTTCTTCTTTTTCTTTTTCTTTCTTTTTTCTTTTCTTTTGGTTTTTTTTTTTTTTTTTTTTTTCTTGAGACCGTATCTCCATTGTAGCCCCAGGTGTCCTGTAACTCCCTCTGTAGACAAATTGGCCTCAATATCACAGAGCTCCACCTGTCCACCTCCCTCTAGAACATTGGGATTAAAAGTAAAAATAAATGTTAGTTTAATTTAATAACTACCAATAATTTCAGAGGTACAATTTGTTTTAGATATATTTATATTATTAACTTTGTCTTAGAATCCTCTGTAGCTTTCCAATTTTTTTTCCTTTAAAAAGTACTTGCGTTTTCTTAAACATACACAATGTTTTCTTCAGGAAAGGTTGTAAGTGTTGTTCTGTAATTAAATATTCTGAGGCAGACATGGTAGCACATAGTAACTTTAGTCCCTGAAGTTGGGAGGCAGAGGCAAGTAGATCTCTGTGAGTTCAAGGCCAGGCCAACTTTTACTTTTTTGTACTGGTCTACATAGTGAGTTCCAGGCCAGGCCAACTGTTACTTTTACATAGCAACATACAATAAAATTTTTCTTAAAGAGGACAGTCGTCTAATATTTTGTCCTCTTTTTCTCTACTCAATATTTTACATTAAAAAACCTTTATAGACTCAATTATATTCAAGATATCTTAATTATATTATATTGTGCCTGTTACACTTAAATTTCTTATTTATTTAATTTTTTCCTTTTGAAAAATTTGTAACTACTTTCTGAAATGTTCACATCAAAAGACTCAGCTCCAAATCATTATTAAATGCCCTCTTGTGACATGTTCAGTGGCTACCAACAGCATACTTTTCTTCTTTTCTTTAAAAATATATTTGATATTAACAGATCAGTTATTTAATAAACACAGTACAACATTCTTGAACCAGATTGTTTCCATGAAGGTGAAGTTTAGAATCATTTCCAGGCTTCTAAAGTTTGGGATCATTTCCAGGTTTCTGAAGTTCAATCTGATTTTATAGAGCTGCCACTTCTTACAGATAGTAGAATTTTCTACTCTGCTTAGAAAACTTTTGAGGAAAGGAGCATTATGTGTTTCTTCTCTAAACTGGTTGTGTTTAGCTAAAGTAATTAGGGATGGAAGAACAATGTATGAACTCAGGTTCATTTAGATATACTGTGACATGGAGAAAAAAATCAGTTACAAGCATCATTTTCATATTGTAAAACACCTATTACTTTTTTCTTTTTTGTTTTATTTCTTTTACTTTTTTATTTGTGAGATTATCATGTTTAAAGTTGTACTGCTCTAGTTGCAGAATGATTGACTTCAAAAGCTATGAAAGCTATATGGTCTCTCCAGTATCCTTTAAGTAATAGATGTGTGTGTGTGTGTGTGTGTGCACATGCGCTCATACAAATATGTCCATCTAATTCTTTTTACAATATTTTGTTCATGGGCTAAACAAACTACAAATATTTTATTAAAAGTTCACAAAAAATAATGTGAGAAATGGTATTTGAATTCATAACTGTATCACTTCAAATTTCTTTCTACTATGGTACAGTGTCTTTTATCTGTTCAATTTGCATAGAAATTGCCAAGGGATAAAAATTAGATCTTCACCCGGCATGGTGGCGCACGCCTTTAATCCCACCACTTGGGATGCAGAAGCAGGTGGATCTTTGTGAGTTCAAGTCCAGCCTGGTCTACATAGTGAGTTCCAGGCCAGCTGGGGCTACAGGGAGACCCTGTCTCAGAAAGACCAAATGCATACATAATAAATAAATATGTAAATGAATAAATAAATAAATAAATAAATAAATAAATAAATAAAAATTAGAACTTCCCATCTCTAAATTCACACTCTTACCAATGCCACATTATGCCTTGTTGAAAATGCAGCTGCCATATTAACCACCCTTCGCCTCTCTTTACCTCATTATTCTAGCTTACTGAGAACTACCTGTTTTTGTGGCTTGTTTTGTTTCTTTTGTTTTGTTTTTCCTATATACTCTTTTCTAAATATTTTATTTATTATCTTTAGTTTATGTGTATGTGTGTATGGCCTGCATGTAGTTAAGTGCACCCATATCATGCAATGCCAATGGAGGACAGAAAAGGCTGTTGGATCCCCTGGAACTGGAGTTATGGACAGTTGTTAGCAGCCATATGGGTGCTGGGATTCGAACCCAGGTCTTCTGCAAGAACAACCAGTGTTCTTAACCGCTGAGCCATCTCTCCAGCCCCTTTTCCCATATACTCTTATAATCAACACACATATGCAAATTATTGTATTCAGAAAGCAATCATTTAACACATGAATTTGTGTCCATTATCAAATTATTGCCTGTTAGCACCATACATACCCTAAATATTAGTAGCCTGTTACATTTGATTTTCTTTTGCTTGTAGTTGTCAATACTTGTGCTTAGTTAAGTTTAATAATGCCCTGGCTTGTATATTTTCAATGTATATTGAAACTACATTTTAAAAAGAATAAATTGAAATTTCTTTTAGTTGTCTACTAACTAACTAGAATTTTAGATTTACATAATGCTGGGCTTTATAAAAATAAATATAAATGAATAAAATAAAATATAATTTAAAGGAGAAACTATATAATTAAATAATTCTGGCATAGTTTCTTCATACATTATACTAAAGAAAATTTTATGGGGAAGTATCTTATTCTGTGTCTATTTTTACAAGGTTCAAAGGAGATCCTACTCTTAATGCCATTAAAGTCTATGTTTATGCTTGTGTGGCCAAAGCCACAAAAATACAGTAGAACAACTTTGGAACTTCTGGTAACATCAGTCTTCCAAAAACCTCGAGGGGTAAACAGGAAGTCTGTGAAATAAGTGCAAAAGATATAGAAGCCTAAAAAAAAAAAAAAACTTTTGA
>NW_008329039.1:1596138-1604334 GCF_000622305.1 Nannospalax galili
AGAATATAGGTAATAGGTACATATATATGCAAATTTTTTTCAGTTTTCACACTTATTAAAACATTTAACTTTTATTTATTTTTAATTTTATATTCCTGGTGTCTAGCTAATGGAAATATTCTTTTATTCTAAGAATTGGAAAAGCAGTGTGTTAGTATGTTAAAGGCATGTTTTATTAATGAATATAAAGTAAGATATTGTCTTCTTTAAAATAAAGTCTACTTATGTAAGGCTACATTTTGACTCTGTTAGAACATTGCCTGAGTGTTCTCACTTCAAATGAAGGTGGTGACCTGTATCCTCCAGAGATGTAGTCATGGGAGCCTGAGCCTGAGACACAGCAGACTCTTTCCTCTCTACTATTCCCTCAGTAAGACATTTTTCAGTAAAGTTATGAGTGAATTTATCTAAATGAAGAAATGAATAAAATCTGTGTGGTGGTATGAAAACCCAGAGGAAAATGTATTAATTCCAAAAGCCTACTAAAAATACACATACAGTATATCTACAAGTGCATGTGTGTAGCTGAAGGCTATATATATAAAAAAAAAAAAACCATGCCAGACAGGAGAAACCTCCCTTCTAGTTGTTGATCAGGGTAGTCCAAGTGACTCAGAAAATAACACAAATGATTGCCACACAGCCCTCTTTGCCTCCCAGAACTTGAAAATAAGACCCTATTGCTGAAGACAGGCCACACTTCAGACACAGGACTTGGACCAATGAAGCTGAAACTGACCTGGAAAGCCTCCTCCTTGAAGACTAGCTTTCATGGTATCAGAAGATACTATATAAACTGCAAAGGGAGAAAGCCAATCAGTACTCCCACCCAGCTGTCAAGCCTAACAAACAACAAGGAGGGGCCCAGCAAACTATCTCTAGTGGCACAGTAGAGGTACTCTTAAGGGTTATCAGCAGCTCTTTAAGTGGACATAAAGCCTGCACAAAGTAGGAAATTTATGTGTGGTACTGTTTACACAGCCAAAAGCACATGGTAGAAGAGGTCATAGACCCTAGAGAAAAACTTGCTTTTGCCATATCCCTAAACCAATGTAATACTGTATTCTAAATATGTAACCTCAAATTTACAGACAAGTATTCCTTTCACCATTCATCAAAGAAATTTCTTTTTGCAACAGATGGAGACTACTACAGAGTTACAGACCATTACTGGTCAAGCAGTAATAAGTGTCTGTGGGATGCTTAGCCCTAATAATAATAATAATAATAATAATAATAATAATAATAATAATCAGTGTCTATGGGATGCTTAGCCCTAAGTGACACATCTTAAATGCAACCTGTACACGTAAGATAAATCCCAGAGCTCAGGGATCGTTGTGGAAGAGGGAGAAGAAAACTTGTAAGAGCCAGATGTGGTGAATGACCACAAGAAAACAGCTATCCAGAAGTTGGACAGTTGCACATATGAACTTACAGCAATGGTGACAACTTACACCAGCCTCATGCAAGCTCAAACAAGACAAAAATCCCAGCACAGACATGGGGAAGTAGATTCAGAAAAAAAAAAAAAAAAAAAAAAAACCCAACCTAAGGAACTTTGGGAAACTGATGGCTGCTAGGAGAGATAGAGACAGTCTCTTTCAAAGAAATGTTACTATTACCTTTTGTTCTCTGACAATGTAAAACTTTTATGTTTAAGGCTTCTTTTTAATGAAATGCATTAAAATAAAACTAAATGTGTGTGTGTGTGTGTGCGCGCGTGTGTGTCTGTGTGTGTGTGTGTCTGTGTGTGTGTACACGTGTACCACTGCACTCAGATGGCAGCCAGAGGACACCTGCCAAGAGCTGATTTGTGCTTCCATCATGAGTCCTGATGATCGAACTCATATCATCAGGCTTGACTACAAGTGCTTTTTACCTGCTGAGCCATGTGACCAGTCCAAGTCTCCTTTTTATTACTGCTAAAAACAAAACAAAACAACAAAACACAATAGAAACATAATCCTGATGTTTAGTTTGGTCTGAAATTATTGGACAGGGACTTTAAAATATACACATTTGCTAAGTCTTGACATTTTATCCCTGAATTTTTGACAATAAACAAAGACATTGACATTGACACTTCAACCCTTAAAATATTCTAATAACCAAAACTGGATAACGAATATTACTGTCACACCAAAGGTATGTTTATATAGTTAGTGGATTCCTCCAATATAAATAAAAAATTAGATACTTCTTAAAAAGTAGACACATGCCAGACGTGGTGGTGCACATCTTTAATCCCAACACTAGGGAGGCAGAGGCAGGTGGATCTCTGTGAGTTCAAGGCCAGCCTGGTCTACATAGTGAGTTCCAGAACAGCTGGAGCTACAGGGAGACCCTGTCTCAAAAAGACCAAAAAAAAAAAAAAAAAGTAGACACAGAACATGCAGTTATTGACTTAAGATCTTTGAACCAATTGATACTGTCCAATTCAAAGATCTAAGACAGCTTAAGGAAACAGCAGTGACTCCAAGCACAGCTAGAGAGAAGTTATTAGTGACCACAGAATAATGTTTACAGATCTGAAACAGTAGCTACTTTAAACAGAGATTGACAGAATCTAGAGAATGACAAATTTCATCTGCACTTATGTGAGAGAAATAGTTATACGTGTCACCTATGTTTATTCTTTGAGAAAAAATTACCATATTTGAGCACAAGATCCCATACACGCTCTATTGATAATAGATTAAAGTATCATGTTTCTAACTATAACACTTTAGCTCTTCCTCCTTTCCTCCATGATCATTTTCTTTCTTAAACAAATTGTTTTGCTCTATTTTTTTTTTCTCTTAGGTTATTGTTATTGTTGCTTTTAAACCAATTTCTTACACTAGCTAATGTGTACAAAAATAAAGGGGTATGGCCAAATGTGAAATGCATTTGTCAAATGGATGAAACTAAAGTGCAATAATATAATAAATCCTCAGGCTAGTCATGTTTATTGTTGCCAAATGTCTCCCTGCTAAGAACTAATAAGCATGAAAAGGGATAATGAAAGTTTCCATGAAAAATTTTTGGGAAACCAATCCACAAGTCTTCACTATCTGGGAAAGTGGAAAGTGTTTGTTTTATACAAGTTCCATATGAGAACTGTAAAGATGAAATTTGGAGAAGAGAGTCACATGGGAAGCAACTACAGTACAACAGTTACTAATACTATTTGGCTCACAGAAGAAGCTTGACAAGAAAGTTCCATTGAAAGACAGGAAGAGGATAGTGCCTACCACATAAGAGGCATAAGGAAACCCATGATGAATGTATGTGTGATTCAAAGCAATATTTTAAATTGAAGCTTTCAAAGACAGCAAGTGATCTTGAAAATCCAATTGGTGTTTTAGATGTCTACATTTTAAAGGATGTAATACGCAACTTAAAATGTAAAGAAATTGCAAATTTTTCTACAAATTTATTTTGACAAAATTAAAGGGAGACAAGAGAGAATAAAATCACAACTTGAAATATACTGTTATATCAGAGCTGAGTGGTAGTGAATAGTGTCATGTCAAATTAAGGTACAAATAGACATTTAAGTAGTTACAAATATTTGTGAGCAATTCAGTGTAACTATATTGAAACAGACTAGACTTCTGAAAAGAGTATTATTATAAAGTGATTGGAGAGTTTATTAAACAGACTTCCTCACTATCAACAAGAGGAACATGACATCTGACTTTTAGAATTCCTTTTAACAACAACAATGTGTGGGAAAAAATGAGTGATATAAGTTGCTTGTTTATTTTTGAATTTAATTTTTCACAGAATGAGATACACTTTATTACCTGATCATCTTAGAAGTTTAAAAATACAATAATTATCTCCTATGCCACCGAGAAATCCTAAAACCATAATAACCAGAAATACACAAAATAGTTATTAAAGGATTTGGGGTGACAAGAGCCACATGAGAGAATGGGAATCTAGTTTTGAAGCAATCACAAAACACACTTAGACTTTATCACCAAGAGCAAAGCACTCAAAGGGAAAAAAAAAACAAAAAACAAAAATCCACCAGGAGAAGAAAAGCAGCACTGCAAAGAAGAAAGAAAGAAGGAAGGGAGGGAGGGAGGGAGGAGAGAGAAAGAAAAGAAAGAAAGAAAGAAAGAAAGAAAGAAAGAAAGAAGGAAGGAAAAGAAAGAGAGAGAAAGAAGAAGAGAAAAAGAGAAAGCAATGTTGAGCAATACAATGAGAACACTGTCAATTGGATTCAGAGGAGCAAGACAAAACTCAAGACTTTGGCACCATATTTTTGCTGCCATGTTTTAATCCTCCTTGTCTGTCCACACAACAACCAGAAGTTATCTTAAGGAATAACTCAACAGTAGGATGTTCAAAGAATGAAAGACAGAAAACAGTGTTTATTATAGGCTGGCCTAAAAAAATTATAGACCGAATATGCATGGTAGTTATTATTGATCTGAAAAGGCAAGATATAATATATCCTATATAATATATATCCAAATAAATTCTTAACCATGGAATCCATTTTATCACTTATGCTCATTTTTTCCAAAATAAATATGTTGCCAATGATAAGTATTTTTGTTGTACATGTTTATATTTTAAAACTAAGTAGAAACGTCAAATTAAAAATAAAAAGTAGAAAATATGTGCATCTTCTTTATCTTAACACTCAGAGCAATATTGTGGCTAATTTTGTGACTCTCAAGGTACTCCATTTATGTCTCTTAAATGCTAAAAATAATAAATATGCTTGTCACTGTTCAATCGCAGTTTTGAAAGGCAAAATTCTGCTTCTTTGCTAATTTTTATAACCTATAAAAAGCATTTCACTCAGTGAAAAAATTTAAAAACCTCAAGAACAAGTAAAATTTTATTGAGAAAACCTGCATGGTACAAATAGCCGGTGCATTATTTAGTTTTATTCTTAGTGTTAGATTTTAAATTAATCTACCTGAAATTTATGGAAAATGATGACTATAACACAAGGTTAAACATAGCAATCATCTTTAAGAGCATTCTTATTTGTAGTCTATGCTATCTGCTCAACCTCGAACCTGCCCAGTGTAACTAATTCATAGTACTTAAATTGATGTAAACGCTTTGCTGCTAAAAATTTGTTCTGGTCACTTTCATTAAAATGTTGATTTCTTTTCCCTCCATGCTTTATGTATGCTGTATCTGCTCTTAAGTAATACAATATGGGAAGGCCTTTGAAATGTTTTTATATCCAGACACATAGGATTGGGTATATTGTTGAAAATCCAATGACGTATTACTATTCATCATAAGATTTCTATTTTGACCTGTTTAACAGTTTTTTTATACATACCAGGAGAGACATTCAAAGCACTTTACATATTAAATTACTTATCAAAACACAGCATATATAGACTTTGACATTTGTTAAGGAACCAAGGATTAAACCTTTTAAAAAAAAACTTTTTAAAGGACCAGAACAAATCTTGAGCAGAACATAAATGATGTGGCCAAAAAGTGGCTGCTTGTAAGTCAGAACACTCATCAAGGCATACTTTCAGCACATTTGTAAGAAACCAATTGGCTGATTTCTATGAGCACCTGAACACATACAGCAGATTGTTATAAAAAACATAAAATCCATAACAATAATGTTGCAGAAAAGAAAAATACCGTCAAAATCCCTTTGGTCATATTTTTCTGTTCCAGGGACTCATCTGTAGGCCTAACACTAATATCAATTTTTGAAGCAAGAATCTTTTGCTATTTTATTTTCACGTAGGTAAGTAATTTTAGAATGATTATACATCGACCATATTAAATTGCTTTTTATTTTCTTGTTTCATTCTTAGAGTAATCATGGGATGAAATAATGACTTTGTGATTCCTTCATAGATGTGGTTTTCACCCTTCAATTTGTTTTCTATATATCTAGAGCTTTGAGAATTTATATAATAACAAAAAAGATTCTCACTAATGAATGATAAAATAAGCTACGCTGATTACTGTGTAAATTGTACACATAGCAAAACAATAAGACCCAAGCACTTCATCATGCCTAACTATTGTTTTAGAAAGACCTGTATATTCACTACAGTGTTGCTTATTTTAAAACTGATTTACTACAGAGTTCTCAGTCCACTAAAAACATACTTCAAAGTTGCTGTGAAGTTATCTCATAATGCTTTTTAAATTGTACTTATTATTTGATGAATGAATTACACTAAACAAGAGAAAGTTTATAAACAGCCTTAACACATCCAGGATTGCAATGCAGATTAGTGCAAGGTTTGAAAATTCATCAGCAGATGCAAAATAACAGTGATAATAGAACAGTATTAGGAAAACAATGAACCACCTGGTTACAATTTTAGCAGAAAAATCCTTCAGAATCCAGAACCACTGTCAAATATTAGAGTTTGATGTGTCTTTTTAAAAGGATTTTAAAATTTGTTTTAATATAATCTTAAAATAGTTATTTTGAAAGTACATAAAATTATCTGTAAATATTTCAGCACTTTATATAAAAAGTGCTGATCCTTTTAATGTGCTCTTTTGGCTCAATATTCATTTAAAAAAGACTTTAATACATTTTATACTTAGCTTCATCAAAAATATTAACAAATAGAAAACTATATTATTATTTAATTTTAAAATACAGTACACACTTGGATTCTTATTGTTTTGAATAATGCTTGCAACAAATTGATTTGGCTCTCTTTCTTTGAACCAAACATGTATGCTAGCCATTAATGAAATCTATTCAGTTTTTATTAATCTCTATTTTAACACAAATATATAATATTTTTCAGACACCTTGCTGTCCCACACCCAGCCCTAGCCCAGTAATTCTCTCTATGCACTGCATTCTCATCAGAACCTTCAGAGTTCATTCGTCAGAGAGTTTTAACTCTGGAGTAAGATTAGTGTTTGCTGTTATTGCTTTCTGAAAACTCAAAGTAGAAATTCCATTGTGCTATTTTGGGGGGGGGTTAAATTAGATTTTTCCATATATTAATACTAAGAAGGAGGAAGATAAGTTCTCAGGACGCTCCATTAATACGTTTAGGCTACCAGTTTATCAACTAAGAAACATTTGCTTTGTGTCCAGATTATCCTTGCTACTTGAAAGAGTTCTTCCAGGTTTTGTGTCCCCAATAGGGTAAGAATTCTGGGCACAAGTGAGAGTTAATTTCACTTGTCATTTTTCTCTCTTGTTACTCTCTCTGCTGAGATTGCTTTTGGGAGTGTCAGCTGAGATCTCTCAAATTGTGAGCTGTACTTTGTCTCCAGCAGTCTTTGGTCTGTAGCCCTAGGTGGTAGCCTCTATCTCTCGCTCAGTCCCTTTTCTGAAACAATAACTGTAAGCTTTCCCCTCCTACTTTTCAAGAATACTCTTTTTGTAGATTGACAGCAAAATATGCTCTCTTTACATTCAGTAACTTCTTTGAATTTGCTTTTCTAATCACTGCAGAGAAAATACCCTGCTTATAAAATATTTAAATATAAAAAGTCTTTGTAGTTCATTCTCACTATCTTGTTATAAAAAACTTAAATCACAAATCACTTTCCATAAATGGTCTATCAGGCTAATTCTTTTATTTGGAAACTTTTAAAAATTAAAATTTTCATTAGTATACATTAATCTAAATAAGAAAGATTTGGTTGTGGGGGTACTTTTGTTTCTTCTAAACTATTTAAGCTCAAAAGCATGACAATGGAGAGTCATGTGGTTTGAACCTTTGCCTGGAGCCAGTACTAAGGAAGCCCTGGAATGTCTCCCCTTTTACAGTGGTTTCCCCACAGATACAGCCCTGTTGCTTAATCCTCAGGAGATTTAAAGCAGATGATCATAATTCTTTAATAGTATTCTTGATATGACTTCTTTGGAGCTTGCTGAACAAAACATGCTTAATCCACTAGTCCATTTTTGCAACTACCATTTGTTTTTAACCTCTAACAGTTGTTACTTTTCTACAGATATTTTATAACTTGGTCAAGATAAACAATGCCTCCCCCGATTTTAACAGCACCTGTGTTTAAATATTCTCACATCTTGCTCCCACTGCAATACAATCAGAAAGTCTTTCCTGTCACCCTGTATTGCACATATAATTCCCCTCATTTAAAAAACTAAGGATCTCAGCATCTGTGATCTGTGTTTTTTAATAGCTAGATCAGATCTTAGTGATATTCTTAGTTTCTAGGTTTAATATACTTCCCATTTTACCAAATATTATATTTTCT
>NW_008329039.1:1605972-1606737 GCF_000622305.1 Nannospalax galili
CTACAGTTAGAAAAAAAAAAGACCTGTAGATAAAAGGAAATTATTACATCTTTAAATTTTCAGACTTTTCCTTTTATGTAACCTAAATGTAATTTTTTCCAAACTTTGATCATATTACTTTGTAAATAAAAACTCAACAAAGATGTTTCTGTTAAGATCAGAGATTACAGAATTTTCAAATTGATTTTGTTGATTTAAATATGCTTTTTCCTCTAAAGTTTAATTTTATTGGATCATGTTAAATGAAAGTATACATTTAATATCACTGTCTAGGTTGTTCAAGCAAGGGAATACTTGTACCAATGATAACAAATACAAGACCTTCTAGAAAAGAACGCATATCATTCCGTGAAAAGCCTATTCAACTCAGTGATGGATGGGGACGTGGGAGAAAGAAGGCAAAACCCACCACCTAGTGCTTCCAGCTTCAGCATTCAAAACACAAGGCACACAGTTTGCTTAGCAGCAGAAGTCTGTGGATGTCTGGTCAGGTTACCAATCAGAAACGAAGTTGTGGAGGACTGTATTTCATTTGTTTCAATGTATTTATTTCATAACTCGGTTTTCTGTGGCAGTACCTTCCTTTTCATCTTTAGAGCTCGCAGTTCTCCCTGTGCTCAATTGGAATAGAATGGCTTTCCACAGAAATAATTCTGGAGACAATGCAGTGGAATTTGTATACACACTTTCTCTTTTAGTTTATATTTTGTGACACTTCTACTCAAGATTATTCTTTTTACCAATAATATATTTAAATATTATATA
>NW_008329039.1:1607071-1658839 GCF_000622305.1 Nannospalax galili
TATTTTCTAAAGTTACAGACCAGTTCTATTAAGTTTTATTAGTATGATGTTAATTTTCTGCTATATCTTAACCAAAATAGTATACAAAATGTTGCATTTAGCTTAGGGAACACAGAATCTATTAGTCTGGTCTGGACTGTCTTTCACAAGGCTAAATTCATAGTTCTCCAGTGACTTTCTGAATTGTGCTGCTGTGAAACAGGATCCAGTGGACTTCAGCTTTCCTTTTTAAGTTTTATTAGTATGATGTTAATTTTCTGCTATATCTTAACCAAAATAGTATACAAAATGTTGCATTTAGCTTAGGGAACACAGAATCTATTAGTCTGGTCTGGACTGTCTTTCACAAGGCTAAATTCATAGTTCTCCAGTGACTTTCTGAATTGTGCTGCTGTGAAACAGGATCCAGTGGACTTCAGCTTTCCTTTTGTCTTTGCTGCTCTTCAGTGAAATTCCTCATGCAAAAATGACTGGAACAAGCTTGAGATACATAGATTTAGTTGTATCCCCATGGTTTTTTTTTTTTTTTTTTTTGGAGTCCTGTTAAATGTCAAACTTGTAAATCTCTTTTAACCTGATTGAGAGAAATGTTAATGAGACTTGTACTATCAATCTATAAAGAAAACACAAATTCATATGTTTCAGTCTAGAAATTAAACTCCATGTGTAGTTTTATGAATAGACTGTTAGTCATCCTTTTTTAACATCATCCACAGATCAGCATAATGTTATGATGCAAAATATTTTATCTCAGCTTATTGTCGAGTCTTCAGGAGAGAACCTCATTAAAGCTTAGATTGAGAGGGCTTATACTGGGCTTGATACACCCAAATCAATGAAATGGAAAGGCTAGTATTAGAAGTAAGATGCTTATGGCTAAACTGGTTTAATATGTTTTAAAAAATCATAGATTTTTCTCTTTTGTAACTTGTGTAATTTTTTTCAAAATATTGTGAAGTAGTCTTGGTGTTGATGCTCCTAAATTTGTAGGTGATGATCAATAAATGTGAATGAAACAGGGTCCTAATTATGGTGTTGAATTAGAAGTTCTTTATAGTGTGGTTTATTGTGTCCAATCTAAAAATACTGATTTAAAGAACCTATAATTTTGCATCACTAGTATATTTGTGTTTATGAAAATAGAAAAGGTGAACTGATGTTTTAAGCATTTAATAAAACATAAAAGTATCGAACCAAGAACTATTTTTGTCCTGTTTTCTTGAGACCTTTTTTAAACTTAAGTTTATTGGGTGGGGTATGTGTGTGTGTGTGTGTGTGTGTGTGTGTGTGTGTTTGTGTGTGTGTGTGTCTGTGTGTGTGCCTGTGTGCCTCTTTGTGTATGTCTGTGTGTATGTGTCTGTGTACCTGTGTGCCTGTGTGTGCATGTGTGAGTGTGTGTGTGTGTGTGTGTGTGTGTGTGTGAGTTTACAGGTACATTTATTCCAGGACACACATATGGAAATTATAGGCCAATTCTCGGGAGTCAGTTCTCTCCTGCCACCTTGTGGGGTCGGAGATCCAATGAACTCAGGTTTTCAGCCCTGAGCACAAGTACCTATAACCTGCCCAAGCCATCTTTATGGCCCTTGGGGAGACATGTTAGGTGAGATGTTGGAGATCCCAGAATGCTGTGATATCAGTCAAATACATTGGTTTATGATGAAAGCCCCTTCTCAAAATCTGGTCAACCACCATCTTTTTGAACATAATGACCTACAGTGGATCTTCTTATGCCTGTTGCTAGGCATTCCAAATTATTACAGGTGTGGATTCTAATTCTTTACTGTCTTCATAAATTAGTTGGAGGTATAGCAATTTCATTTGGAAGAAGTGTAAAACAGAATAACATAACAAAACACAAGTATGATTATGGGCATAGTTATTTTTCCTTAACAGCTAAAATGATACTGCACCAACATTCCTAGAAGGTATAGTTTTTTTTTTCATTTTAGAGAAAGCAAAAAAGAATGTATTTTAGGAAGAAAGAATATGCTGAAAGCTAACAGACAAGTATTAAAGTGCTTTTGATATTTGTACTGCAAATGAAGGGTAAACTGAATTTTTAAGAGACCAATATTTTTTAAACTTTGCACAATAATTAATAAACTTGTTTCTTATTTCCTGGTAATACTGCCAATTTCTTGACTTGGTTATTGCCTTGATTTTTTCTTAGTTTATAACATCCATATTCTTTCTGTAGTGACCTAAATCTCAGACTAATGAAATTTAAAATATCAGTTAAAAATGTTTTACTGTATACTCTAATGAAGGTGACTGTAATAAGTACTGTAGCAAAGAAAAACCCTTTTGCTAATTAAAAAATCATTTGTTATTAACATAATAGAGATTATGAAATAAGGACTTCCTTAGTATTCTTCTTGTGTTATCATATCTCCTGCAAAATGAAGTTTATAATATCTTTAATGATGAGACATTTTTACCCTATGAATTATTTTCATGATTATACTGAATGGAAAGAGAATAATCTAATGAGCACATGTTAATGTTGTGAAAGAAGACCCTGATATAATTTATCATACTTGTCAAGGTTAATTTCTAGTTGTCATTAATATGCGATGTAATTGTTTTTCATTTGAATGTATCATCAGATCTATCACTTACCATGATATTTTTGTCTACCTAGATGGAGCTAATTTTCTTATCAATGGTTGTGAGATTCATACCTAGGTATTTTCCAGGAAAACAGTCTCTATCTGTGCTGTATATTATCCACTATTAAATGTAGTCTATAGAATCCTTAAAAAGTAATGTCAATTCAGACATATGTGTAAAATACTATTCTGAATTTAATGATTTGGTGTAAGAACAACACAAAATTGCTTTATGATTTTATGTTGATTGTGTTGATACAACATTTTATTTTTGGAAAGTTCTAAGTTACAGAGATAGCTAATGTTCTTTTTTATTTTATGTAGTTTTTTCTTACATGTATGTAAATGCACCATGTGTACAATGCTGGTGGAGGCCAGAGAGAGTATCAGACCCCCCTAAAACTGGAAATAGAGACGTTGTTAGCTGTCATGTAGGTGCTGGGAACCAAACTTGGGTCCTCTGCAAAAGCAGCCAGTGCTCTTAACTGCTGAGCCATCATTCCAGCCCTGGCTAAAACTGCATTTCTTTTGGGTAGAACTGATCTTGAGCCTGTTCTGTGAGATGATGCAGAAAGCCATTGGTAAGATAAGGAACGATAGCAATTACAAAAACACACAGATGCTTGTTTATTAATTCTGTTACACATAGTGAAAATTATAAATTAAGAAGGAACCACATTGTGATTTAAAACTTTGGGACTACATACTTTAATTTAACTTTGACATAACTGAACTGGTCTCTCCATTTTTATATTTATTTAATTCTATGTGGCTTTAATCAGAGACCATCTTATAAAGTCAAGTTGAAGTCCTTTGTATTACTGCTAAGGAATAGGCTTAGCATTTTTCTTTTAAAATATGTTATAAACTTTACATCTTTACATATATGTTAATGTATATAAATACCGGTTAATTTTACATATAGCCTGAATTGAAATGCAATATAAACATATTTTTATAATGTGGCCCATAATATATTTACCATACTATTGTAGAAAGATTCAAGCCAGGCTTGGTGGCGCACGCCTTTAATCGCAACACTGAGGAGGCAGAGGCAGGTGGATCTCTGTGAGTTCAAAGCCAGCCTGGTCTACATAGGGAGTTCCAGGCCCCCTGGGGCTGCAGGGAGTCCTTGTTTCAAAAAGGCAAAAAAAGAAAAAAAAAAAAAAAAAAAAAAAAAAAAAAAACAAAAAACCATGAAATGTTCTAGCTGTTGCATAAATTAATATAGGACATCTGCATGATAATAAATCTAGTGCACTTATAACTTCTAAAGAGTGTGTAATCCCTTTGAGTAACCAGGTGAGTAGATTTGGAATGTGAAATTTCTGCCCTCCCTTCAGATCTGCATGCCATTGATCTATTCCCAGGAGCCAGGATTTTTCCCAAACCAAAAAGTGAATGAAGCTTTCCATGTGACTTCCTTAGATCCCAAATCCTTGCCAGCACTTCTCTTGTAGATGGAGAACAGCATGTATGGGAAGGAGCCATGAGGCTTCATTAGAAAGAACTCAGTAAGGATGTGTTTCTGAAGCAGCATAGAATCGGGGTGTGGGGGTGTTAGGCTAAAAACTAAGCCCTTATTAAGAGGGTCTCTTTCTATGTAGCTCTGGCTGGTCTAGTACTCACTAGGTAGCCCAGTTTGCTTGAACTCAAGGCAATCTTCCTGCCTCTGTCTCTTGAGTGTTGTGTCATATCTCCCAGCTATTCTATGTAAGCTTTGAGAATAATTAAATTCAATTAACAGAACAGGAAAAATCCCCCTCATAATTCCTAGTTTATATTTACCATTGCTGATAAAACATCATCTGTACCAGCATTATTATATTCTAGATGCTTTCAAAACAACTATTACATTAACCAGCAGAGGTTAGGCACAACTACAAGACCATAAATCTTTATGGAAGCTCAGTGCATCTGCCAGGAAGAACCAGGTGAGTAAATGTGAAATTTAAAATATAATAAATATGCCATTGATGTTAATGAAGATGCATGCTTTCTTATAAATGCTTTCATAGGTACATAAAGATTTGTTTTATGATCCTCATAGACTTGGTCTAGAGCATCCCTGGAAAATATAAATATATTATGAAACACATTTATGCCTTTAAAGTTTCTGACAGCTACATGACACATGCAAAAATAATAAATTCAATACTTTGTTAACTTATATACACAATATAAATGTCATTCTTCAGCATTCACAAGGGATTGGTTGTAGGGCCCCATATTGAATGAAAAAAAAATGTCACACTCTAGTCCTTTTCATCAGCCTTCTATATATACAAAATCAGCATTTCTGGGTAAGTTTAGGAAAGGGGAACTTTTCTTATGGGGGGTGGAACTTCAGCTATGTATGTGAGCCCTTAATGTAAGTCTTGGAGAGAAATAAAATGTATGGATTTAAGGAGATTATATATTTATACACTTATAAATGTATCACTGTTAATAAGTACTTTACTAACCATATTCCAAATAAAATAAATAAATAAATACTATTATTTTAAGCTTTGATGTGGGTTTGAGGTTTCTATCCAAAGTTATTGGATTCAAGACTTCTCTACCAAAGATCATGTAGCAACAGAAAATTATAAGGAGACATAGTAAGACAGGGTCTGTTTCTCATCTTTCTGCATCACTACGATTTGGTCTAACCATGGATTTTCTATGAACTTCAAAATGAAACCAATGTTTAGAATAACTCAATATGATACGTAGAACAAAGTAAGAAATCAGCCCAGCAGTTTTATTCTGCTAAATACACATTATGGTATGAAGCATATGGAAGAAAGTGAAAAGAACATGGTTTTTGTAATCTGACTGTCTTGTGTTATAATCCTCACTTTGATGAGTCATCTTGAATAAGTGACAAACACTCTGAGGCTCTTTTCTTACCATTAAATTAACAGCATAATATACAACTTGATGATGCTGTGAGGTCAAATAACATAGTATATGAGAAGCCCCAGGCTCAGTATCTTGCTTATGTATAGTAAACAGTAAATATAACATGGCATGGTAAACTTTTCCAGATCAATCTTCTGAAATTCAAACTCTCACTAAAGCAGATTAAACTTGGATCAACCCTGCATATCTTATTTGGGAAGTACTTCCATGAGCTGATGGGAACATATACTTAAAAGATCTTTAGGACTTGACTTCTTTAGATTATCTTCAAATAACAGCAAAATTCAGTGTTTTGAAAACATACATCTTGACTATTCATTTAAAGTTTACAGAATAATTTGGAAATATAAAAGTGATATATGTTTTAAATTTATTTATTGTGTATTTGTTTGTCTTGAATGTCTATGTATCCGTGTGTATGGACTTCCATGTGCCATGGTACATGGAGTCGATTTTCTCTGCCATGTGGGTTCCAGGGATCAGACTCAAATCCTTGGGCTTGGCAACAAACACCCTTCCCCACAGAGCCACCTTGTTGTCCCAAAAATTACACATCTCTAACAGCATGATAAGTTATTTTTTCATTTGGGGCAAGTAAAACTTACATTTGTGGAAACTAGGTGGGAATATCAACATTAGAACTCTGCAGATAATACTTTACACTGTAGAATAAACCAATAAAATATTTCAACTACCATAGTCCCAAAGAGCATGTCAGGTAATTGGCTAGACTCCCATAGTTCTTCATTTTTATCTCTTCCTCTTCAAATGGAAACATTGGCTCATCCCTGTAGGCACACAAAGAAACAACTTCCCTTCCTTATTTTGATTCTATTCATTATCTTTCCTTAATACTTACAGTTTTCAGTTATATTTTCTATTGACAACAGAAACATTTTATTCTTTCTATATCTTAACCTTTTAAAGGGGTATTCTCATAGACTTAATAATCAACACTATAAGAAACTTTTATTTTTGTATGTTAAAGGAGATTAAAAGCTGGAGATGGGAAGGATTACTTTAAAAGGAGAATGGACGAGGAAAAGGTTTTTATATTCTATTTTGTCGTAAAGAATGAATGGATTTAGAGAAAGCATTTTAGCCAAGGAATAAAGCTGAAATCAATACCAAAAGACCAATAAAAGTGACATATCAAAGGAATGAAAAGGAGAATAACAAGCGAATTAAGTATGGCATACAAGTGAAAGCGCCTGATGAGAGGGCCAGGGGGTTAGTGAGAAACAGGGCTAATAAGTAGGACCTGATAAAGTACCCTGAGAACCACACAGCCTGTAAGCTTTAGGTCACATGTGTGTGTCATTTAAGAAGAAAGCTGCTATGTGATAGTCTTTGAAAATAGAAATACAGTATTCTCAGGCACTGTTACTATTAATAATTATTGAGATATTTTTAAATAAACATATTTAAGAAAAAGTATTATATTAGAGTTGCTTACACTGAAGTCCATACTTAATGGAAAGATGGATTACTTCACTTGTCCTTAGAAGGGGAAACTTGAAAGATCTACAGAGAACACTATTAACCTTTCAGAATCTGTGAAAGTTGATTTTGGTATATGCTGATGCATAAATCTGAGTGAAGCTGCGCCAAGTATAGACTTTGGCAGCACCATTGTAAATAATTTCTACTGGGGGATACTGACATAGACTGTGATTTCAAGAACAATCTGTTCTACCCCAGGCAGGGTATGACTTCCCTGGCTCCTTCGGGAGCTCTGTGCAGAACTCCCTAAGCCAAGTGATGACTGGAAAAAAAGCTTCTAACGTTATTTGCAAAATTTGAGTTTTGTTTTAGTCTGCCTGTGTTGCTATTACAGAACCACAGACTGAAAACTACCTCTCATGGTTCTGGAAGCTAAAATCCTGAGAGTTACAGTTCCTGTGCAGCTGAACTCTTGGTTGACATCTCTTCATAGATTGCAGGAGGCCATTGTCTTGCTGTGTGTTATGGGTTGTGGAGGAGAGATTACCAATAGCTCCTTCAGTTTAAGGGCAGTAATGCCATTAGGAGGCCACACCTTTTGGGCTAATCTCAGTTTGATTTCCTCCAAAGACTTTACCTCCAAAATCTATCATGAATTTTAGAGAAGGGGAGAGGCACATTCAGTACAGAGAAGCCTCTTAAAGCCACATGGTTTAGTTGATAACTTTATTAAAAAAAATCAATAGACTATTTTTATAGTTTTAAAATGAAAGTTTAATAGGAGAAATTGAGTCCTTCAAAGGCAATTGAATTTATTTTAAGCTACATAGATGATTAGTACCAGAACTAAAAGTAGGGCCACAGTTTATTGAATCATAAAGATCATGGAAAATTTTGTTATAGGCAATATCTATGTTTATATGCTGATTGAACAGTAATTGGGGGCAAGTACACTTACCTTAGTGGCATACTTACCTCAGCACCTAACATTATGATCAAAGTTTGTTTTCTGTGTGCTATCTTTGATTCTGTCTTTCATCTCTTACCTAGTCAGAATTATATATTTCATTTTCTGAATTTACATTGTTGAATTCTGTGGCTTTTTAAAGGTCTCTTTTCATTTTAAAGGACCAGTAGTTTATTTTCCCTCTATCCACAAATTTTATTAAGTGCTTTCCTGTTTTGAATTTTTTAAATGATAACAAAAACCATAATATATTTTATGACCAGTCACTGTCCTACATGATTAAGTAAGTGAACTCTCTTCATGCCTATTCTCACTCCTTGACATGATTATCGTTCCTTACTTCCATTTTACAAACAATGATAGAATGGTAACACCTTTTCTACCATCCCTCAGCCAATAGTGATAAAAGCTGAATTTAATGCAATGAGTCTGAATGTAGTTTGCATGTTGTTATTCTTTTGATGCCATGAATAAACAGATATGCATAAATACACATTATGAAGGGTGTAGTGGTGCACACCTTTAGTCCCAGTACTGGGTTTGGAGGTGGAGGAGGCAAAGGCAGGCAGATCTCTGTGAGATCTAGGTCAGCCTGGTCTGCATAGCAAGTGCCAGACCAGCTGGGGCTACAGGGAAAGCCTATCTCAAAAAGACTAAATAAATAAATAAATAAATAAATAAATAAATAAATAAACATTCTGATCAACCTATACGTCATCAATGATTCAAACTTCTGGCAAATGTTATACATATAATGAAATAATAGGCAGGACAGAAAAAATAGAATGTTGTTAACAGAAGACACTTTCTAAGTGTAGTCTTTCGTCTCTAGACAGAGGGTAATAAAAAGTCATTTTTTTTGCCGGGCGTGGTGGTACACGCCTTTAATCCCAACACTCAGGAGGCAGAGGCAGGCAGATCTCTGTGAGTTCAAGGACAGCCTGATCTACATAGTGAGTTCCAGGACAGCTGGAGCTACAAAGGCGACCCTATCTCAAAAAGACCGGAAAAAAAAAAAAGTAATTTTTTATCTTTAGTGAAAATTAATCCTAATTTTCTTGTAAGGGTTACTTCAGAGATGGGAACAATTTTAACTATTTTAAGCATTAAGACTATCACTTGGAGACTTTGATTTGAAAAAAAAAAAGAAGAAAACTTGCATGATTTAGATGGACCTCTACAACCTGTCTTGTCCAGTAGTGTGCAGCTCTGAGAGTCATCCCACTATGCCCTGGGGAGCTTTTAATATTAAAAACTTTGCCTTTTTGATAAAATCTTATTTTCTGATTCAATCCAATTTACCCATTTCTGCTACTGCATCTAAACTGACCAAGGTTTTCACTGACTCTTGTACCTTTTCTAAGCTAAAAATCACCAGTTCTTTCAAACATTCTTAATATATGGCTTTCAAATTCTTTTTGTCTCAATCATTACACACTAAAAGAACATTTAAATGCTATTTGTGTCTACAAAAATCATTTTCAAAGTATCTCAGTTTAGGTTTCTGCATTGTGGGGACCTGAACTTTCTTGTGTGATGCTTCTCTTCATGTGATGCTAGGCTAAATTTCTTTTAGTTTAGCAACTAAACCAGACACAGACTCAAAGTGTCCTTTGTTCTTCTATTTTTTAAACCTTAATTTACAGTTTCATGTTTGTCTCCATTGTATAATTTCTTCAATCATCCTTCTTTAAAGACCAATTTTTTGCTGTTTGTCCAAATTTTTAACTAGTCTTCAAAAATGCCAAAGATTTAAAACTCTGTCTAGCAAGAGCAGGAATTTGAGTTTCAGTAAAAGTTTTAATTAAGACTTACAGTTTTAAAAAAAAATACCTGCAGGATAGTTCTTTAGACAATTTTCAGGATTATAGTATTACTTCTAGACTTAAGAACTTGCATGAGATACAACAGAGATGCCTTTACATCTTTTTATGGTTTGCTTTAACTGTGATCCAGCTAGTTAGTTGCCCAAAGTAACTTGCATATCTTAAAGGAGACATACCTACTTTATTTCAGAAAAAATAAAAATTACTTTAAAGTGTCTTACCTTAATTCGTTTTGCCATGATTTAGGTTTCCTTTTAAATTCCAAGGCAATAATTATTCAAAGTTTTATTAACATTAGAAAGAATGCAAGATTAAAGGACATCCAATAGAATAATGGGTTGCTTAAATTTTGCTTAATTCAATTCAATAATTGAACTGATTCCAACATAGAGCAAGAATGAGTGTACGCCTCTGTCCCCCCAAAGTAGCACATATGAATCAAATACAATGAAAACAAAGAATTTCAAGAACTTCAATCAGAAATACACATTATTGGGGTTAGATTCCCTATAATCAACAGCTTTAAAGAGATTTTTTTTTCCAAAAGAAGTTCTTTTTAAAGTATCCTCATTATAATATGTTTGGTGTTGCATAAGAGGGGTGAAGCACCACAAAGAACTGTCTAAAGGATGTTTTCCTTCTTTGTGGTATCTTAAAAGTTCTCACTCAAGTAGTTATAAGAATAACAGTAAATATTTGAATTGCTTACTATAAATTATCAATTGTGTATTAACCAATTTTTTATTTTTATTTTGAGAATGCTTCTGAATGCAGGAATCTGTTTAATTTTTATTTGACTTGATAGCAATGGTGCATTAGGGGCAACTGACACTGGACCCTGAAAGATGGCATAAGTCCCCTGAGGTCCTCAGGCTCCCTTTTTAGTAGAAGTCTGGGTGTCTCCCATGTCATCCAGCTAAAGCTATGAGTCCTTTCTGTTGAATAAAAAAGGACAGAACATTTTCACTGATGTTAAGAGATTTTTTTACCTTGTAACAGAATCTTAGAAGAGAGAAAGAGGCTTGACATTTCATGTATCTACTAGGAACATCTTGCAGTCAGGCATAATCTAGCATTCTGTAACAGAGAGACTGTAGGCAGGTAACTAAGAGAGGTATGCAGGTGTTCCACTCATCACATATTTCCACACACATGTGCACAAACATGTACATGCACACTGCACAGGAGCTACTTTCAAAGGTACCTGTCTCTTCCCTTCCTAACTCTAAATCGGCAGCAATTTGTGATAGGGATTAGTTCTAATTCTGAACTTGTGAAACAAAAACTACACTGTCCTTACCGAGGGACGGTTAGATTATCTGTTTGCCAACATCAATATTTGGTTGGAAAACTTAAAATATGTTGTTTTTCCAAGAGTTAGACTTTAAAAGGGGGAAAGCACCGATGATGAAATATTAGCAGCAAATCGGTTAACCACTAACTTCTTTCTGTATTCTAGAAGCTCTTTCAAGTTTCCACTGGAAGCGAAACTTCATTCCCTCTGCTCAGAATAGACACTCAATATAAGTATGCTTAAACAAAGTCTTCTCTGGTTGTAGGTCGCTTTGCCTACTGATTTGGGGGTCACATCAGGAGGTTTTCGGAGACACAGCCATGGTCCAAGAAACCTGACACAGTCACTGTCAGCTCCCAGGGGACGATGCCCTCCAAAGGAGAGCGGTCCTCATCCAGGTGCACTCCAGGTGGCTATCCGCCCTGGAGACGGGACACTGAACTTCGTAAGATTGCTGTACACACTAGATGCTTGTGAACTGTAAATCAGACCTGGCGAACTGTTGAACTATCGGGCCACCGACCACCACTGAGGGTTTGGGCTTCAAGGAGGCAGGAAGCGGATTCCTGCTCGCAGGGGCGCTACTTGCAGCCCCAACTCCTCCTTCGGCACTGAGAAACGGAGCTTTCTTTACTGGAAACTCTGTACTTAAGACACTAGGCAAGTGTCACAAGTTAAAACTCACCTATCCAAATTCACCCTGAGAATGCTGTTGATAAGGGGTAGGACAATTTTGAAGGGAGAAGCAAGCACCTATTTAAACTTCACTTTTCTCTGAAATGCGTTGATTTTCTAAATAAAGGAGTTGGTGCGCTCTCCATTTTCTTTACCTCTCTGAATAATTCTTGATGTAATAATTGTGGTTTCCTCCTTCTTGCTGAATTTATAAAGCACCACTGCAAAGAGGTTAAGTCAGATTTGAGTATCAGGAGATTTCCAGTAAGTGTCAATGGCATCCTAAACTCACAGGCTGAGCTCTCTCACCCAGCCATCCTGTGCTGAAGTGACTGCAACCCGACCGAGCGGGAAGGAGGGGCACCGTAGGTGAGGAATTCAGAATGGAGAAGGTTTTTTTCTCATTTTGGACCTGCCTTTATTTTACCTCTTGGCCTAACCCTGATCAGAGTTGGCTTAATGACCCTGGGTTTTACACTTAAAATAGTTTAATTGGACACCAAAGGAGAAACATCTGCTGTCACTTCGGCTTGGTATCTATAATGAGTTTTGTTGTTGTTGTTGTTGTTGTTGTTGTTTTAATAAGAAAGTCGTTACCTGAAAGGAGGAAAAAAGCTTATAAAATATTCATCCATCTCTCCATGAAACCAAACATCTTGGTCCGTAAGACATATTCTAGAAATCAACAAGGATAATAAACTCAAACTAGAATGAATAGAAGTTTAAACAATCCACTTACCATAAAGATACTAGAAAGTATTATTTACAAACAACAATTTACTATTGCATTCTGGATTGTGAATTGGATTCAGTTCAGTTTATTCACCATTTAAAGGTATAAATGCCATAGGAAAACTTTAACAGTATTTTGTTATGTTCAGAACATCCTGGAACAATGAACACAATTTTAGAAAGAAATAAACGTATCTCAATAATCCCAATTTAATAATTATTTCACATATTTGTAATTAAACACACATAATGTATAGTGAATATAAGCAACACCTCTAATATGACCTGTTGCCAAATGAGTAAAAATATTTGTACTGCGGGCAATTCATCATCTGAGAGTTTTACATTTAAACTGGGTCCCATAGAATAAGAGGAGAAACAAACTCAAGTTCATTTCTCTCTCTTTTAAGAAAAAGTCAACTGTATGAAAAAGTATTACTGAAACCAGTTGAAATGCAGAAATAAGCATAGCATAGCTCTTTGAAAAATCGAGAGTTGTTTTGAAACATCAAAATAATATTACTACTGAAATCAAGGTAAACTTAATCCATTATATCTGAGGGCTTTGGGACAGCACAGATAAAAGACTAAGAGAATCATTCAACATGCTGTTCATTGTTTTTAAAAGGCAAACTTCACAAATATGAGGTCCACATGTCTGTAGGCATGTTTTCTGTAGATGAGTATAACTTGAGACATATATATTTTAAATCATATATAGTTCTCTTTCATGTGTATGTTTGTGTGTGAAAACTGCCAAGCTGTATCTATGCAAAATATATTTCTACATCAGTTATGTCTGCAGAGCTGTGGGAAGATGAAGCCATGCAAGGAACTCGGCAGCCTAGCACATGAACATGAGGCACCTGGCTTCTTGCCATGATACATGACATTCAATTATTTTAGTACTTTTTCACAAGGGTTTCTCTCCAGCAGCTCCTCCTTCTCTCTCCAGACCATTGCTTTTCTACATTTGGCATAGTTCTCCTGATTTTGCACACATTTACCCCTTTAACTTTACTTATAAGCCTCAAAAATCTCCTTACAAAAATAAAATGCTAAAACTAAGTCCACCACTAATCTGCAAATATGGCACTTATTTTTAAAAGGAGAAAGAAATGAACTAGAGTAGTCCATAGTTCTATTGCTTTGATGTAAGTAGAATTTTTCTTTTTGGTCTTTTTGAGACAGAGTGTCTTTGTAGTTCCTGCTGGCCTGGACTTGCTATGGAGACTGGGATGGCCTCAAACTCACAGAGATTTCACTGCTACTGTCTCCAAGTGCTAGTGCTGAGATTAAAGGCCTAAGCCACCATGTCCAGCAGTAGAAATATTTTTGATTTCCCAGAATACATTTGCATAGGGAAGGGGAGCACTAAAAGCAGCATTTTCTGTGAGATTTCTTTCGTTAATAAAAAATGAGTCAAGCTTCCCTAAACTGTAATCCTTTACCTGAACTTTCTAATTAAGTACTATCTGGGAACGTGGGTCAAATAATCATTTCAAGGGACACTGCAAATAGTTTTAGCTCATTTGCTTATTTTTATGCTTTTAAGGGAACTAAATAAAGAAAACTTAAAAAAAAATACCCCAAATCCCTTTACCCCCATGGGAGATTGCCACCTAACAACCGCAGCGAAGACGAGCACTGCAGGACTAATATCAGATGTAATTTCAGAAGGGAGGACCAGCCATCTTTACAAAATAGTCTTTCCATGCTTTTAGCAACCGATGGTGCCAGAGGAATGATCAAGTTTACTCCAACACATCTTAATTAGTGGAGGAGAAAACAGCCAAGACTTGAACCCAAAATAGTCTTGCTAGCCTCTTCCCTTTGCTTACTTGACTCTTCACATTCCTCCCGCAGCCCTCTGCAGGCATTGGGGCTTCCATCAAAGGATACAAAACTTCCAGAGAGCTGAAAGTGCTGGAATCCTGAGATGTCCCAAATATTTTCAGGCTTAAAAAGAAAAATAATGATCCTCCACCTCTGTTGCTCTCCAACACTCAAAAATTCAAACGGAAAGCAAGCAAATCAGAAAAGGAGGTACAGCAACCTCTTTCATATTGACTTCTTAGGTAAGGTCAAAGAAGAAGGTGAATCCTAGGTTTGGGTTCCCAGTTTTGAGTACTAAGAGATGAACGGCACTCTGAAAGGTAAAATAGCTAGAAACCTGGAGATGTCAGACTGAACCTGCAGCCATAAAATGCCCCTGGAATCCTGGCTTAATGAACTGGTTTTTCTCTGCTTATCACCCTTCTGACCTTAAGTGAGAGGCAAGGAGAAGAAAGTGTGTTGGAATCAGGGAGGGCTAGGATGCTGTAAAAACACAAGAAGCCAGTTTTAAAAACCTGTTGAGTTAGGACCGTGATGGATGTGTGTAGAATAGCTGAACACATTTGTCAAAGATTTACAGTCTGTTTCCAAGGTTATCCCCCAAATCTCAGGCAGACAAAGCACAGGTGAAATGACCTGCAATTTGATTTCCTCTCCCTTCTTGTGACTCCTAGAAATCACTCTTATTATAGTTTTAATTAGTTTTATTTTAAAATTTAAATTTAATATGAATGCTCCAATGGCTAGAGCTGTATCATTGCTATAAAATCTATCTCAACCTCTCAAAATCCATTTAAACAGCTCTTGGCAACCAAAGGCCCAGCTTCTTGCCAAAACAGGCAGATTATGCATTCGTTATGGGAGTTTGCCATTAGCTGTTCCTTCTGTTACGGGCACATGTGGTTACATGTCACAAAACACAAGAGATTCCGTGTAATAGATTTGCATTTCCAGGAGACTTCAGGGACTTCAGGAATCTGAAGTGGGTGGGTGACACCTTGTACCCCACCTCTTCAACCACTGCTGTTAAAATTGGGTTTGTGTAATGGGCTGGAAACCCGCTTCCTAGGCTACACTGCACTTTCCTCAAGTTGAACCTCTACTGGTACACAAAGCACTCAGGAGTTCCCATCATATGTCTTTGATTTAAAAAACACTGAATACTTTTTCAGGGAATTGAGGACTCTTAAAATGTATATATTTATAAACAGATCAACAGAACTCTATAGCTTAACTAAGTTTATAACTAGAGAGTCTTTGCATATTTCTTCATCAATAATAGGAGTGCTTGCTGCTGTGAAAGACCTACTGGGATTTTTTTTCTTTTTTCTTTTTCCTTTGTCTTTCCTGTGTTTAATAGGGTAAGGCAGATTTTCAGAATACCCGGAGGTAAAATAGATAAAATGGGCCATGTAAGACTGATGAAAATCACCAAGGCACCCAGCAGTGAGGGGCTAACCTGCAGCCTAGTTCCCACAAGGAACCAGCTAGGAAACTCTAAAAAGGACCTTTGGCTCCTACCCTGAGCCAAGTCCCTGTGTGCTTCCAGCTATCTTTTGCTTGTCCTGACCCTGCTCCCCCCTGTGGAAGAGGGAGAAAGCTTGGCCTCACACAGCAGAAAATACCTAGCTTGGAGCTCTGCTTCCAAAACTCAGGTCCCATTCTGCCTCAGCGCCATCCCTGGACTGATTTTCTCTGACCAGGCTCCCTGTGATATTTGACTGTATGCTGTTGGTGCTAGTTGTGCTGCTTCTCTTCCAGAGAGCCGCAGAGAATAATTAATAATATCGCAGAACTTATTTTGAACCTAGAAACAGCGTCAACTCGCGGCCAGGCTGCGTGCGCACTCAAGGTCACTTGAGTCCCTTCTTGGAAAACTATCTCTGGTCAAGCTGATGCCCCGCGAAGGTTGATGTCCCAAGACCTTTGCGCTCCAGCCCCGCCCGGCTGGAGCTGCGTTGCGGTGGTCAGTCCTGCCTTTAGAGCAATGCAAGCAGCAACTCAACTTGTACACAGCGCTTTTGGCCATTCCTCCCAGGCTGCGGCCAAGGGAATCTCACCTGTGAGGTGTGCCTCGGATACGAACCCTGAATTGCATGGAAATTACCAAACCCAGGCCATAAGCTCTCCGGTGTTAGACTTGGCCAACCCCAGTGTCTAAGGCCCTGGCGTGATTGCCAAGCTGACCTGGAGAAAAGCGACATTGGATATGAATGCCTGTGGTGAGAAATAGTGTGTTAGGGCCCGTGAGCACAATTTGTAGGGAAGCGTCTCCAGATTTGCCAGTTTAGGGGCTCTATTGCAAATGGCTGCTTTTCCTGCCCAAGGCAAAGAACACTTTCCACTTAAATGCTTCGGGCTACTCAGAAGTTGGAGCAGGGCACAAAGCCAAAAAGCTTGGTTTTCAGCTCCTAAGTGCTGTCCTAACCTCCCTCTCATCCCTTCTGACTGGGCCAAAGGTCTTAGCCCAGCGAGTAGGTCCCACTCAACTCACGCGAACCACTCGCTCCCCTCACGCGCTTTTCAGAGGCACCGCCACGACTCTTGAAAACAGCACATAGTAATTCTTTTGTTAAAGTACGCCGAAGGCCTTCCTCCTCAAAAACTCCTTTGTGTGATGAACCTCCCTCTGGTCTCCACTCGGGGCTTTTTGGAGACACTTGTCTTAAAATAATTGTGATCTAATGATAAACTCGTGGACCAAGGGCAGAGGTGGGAAATTCGGTTGGTATTGGTGTGAGTTGTTTCAATGCCTCTAGTTCAACCTCCCTTTCTCACTCTACGCCACCCTTTCCACACCCACGGTGCTGCACAGCAAATGCCAGGGCCTCGGCCTTGGCAAGTCCAGCGGCTGCCAGGATTCCAGCATTCTCTGCCAGAGGTAACCGGGACTCCTTTACCACCAGCAGTCCAGTTAACAGCTACCGCTGTATCCGGCTTCTTGGGTTCAGATTAATGTGGATCTTCCACGTAAACGATTTACGGATGAAATAAAAGCCCTTCAGAGCAATACTTCCTTTCAAGTTCTTAAGATGCCTCTAAATCTTCTGGGAGTGAGCGGCCGGCGGGGCCGGGTGGAGGCGGTGTGGGGCGGGCAGCCCGATGGGGCGCAGGGAGTGGAGGGTTAACAGCTCTGCGATCTCACCCGGCTCCTCCGCAGTGCCAGTCCACTGATGAGGCGACAACGTTTCTGAGTGTCGGGGCCTCCTCTCTTCTGGCATTTGTCTGAAATGGAACTGGCTGTCTAATCTAGGCCGGAGCGCTCCCAGGCCAGGGTGAGTGGGGAAGATGGGGGTGGGGTGGGGGCGGAGGGGGCCCCGGGGTGGAGTTAGTCGCCTGCCTATTTTCATATTCATTAGGACTGAGAGGTTGACAGGGGAGCCCAGCTGAGTTTCAAGATATAAAAGCAACGTCGGCTGCCCACTTCGCAGCCGGGACATATTAAAGGACTAGGAGCCTGGCAGATCCGGGCGTCGCACACTCTCTTCCCCTTCCCTCCTCTCCTGCCCTCCCCCTCTCCCGCCCACTGCTCCCTCCTCCCCCAGAGCCCTCCTGCCAGTAGCCCCTGCACTTCCAGACAGCCTTCCAGGATTATGGAGTTTCTGAGCGAGAAGTTTGCCCTTAAGAGCCCGCCAAGTAAAAACAGTGACTTTTACATGGGCACAGGAGGCGCGTTGGAGCACGTTATGGAGACGCTGGACAATGAGTCCTTTTACAGCAAAGCGTCCTCAGGCAAATGCGTGCAGGCCTTCGGGCCGCTGCCGCGAGCCGAGCATCACGTGCGTCTAGAGAGGACCTCGCCCTGTCAGGACAACAGTGGTAAGTTTCATCCCCAGCCCCAGCCCTATACTCACCTCCATCTCCACCTCCATCCCGATCCCAACCCCTGCCCCAGCCCCAGGCCCTAGCTTCGGGGACCCTAAAGCAAAATGAGGTCAGGTGTGGAGAGTCAGGGCGGGTCCGGAGTGAGAAAGTAAGAAAAGAGAGATTGGGCCAGATAGGGGCCGTGGCGAGGTTGCAGGTCAGTTCGTACTTTCAGATGCCTTGGTACTCTTACAGCCGACTTAGGTCAGGAGCTCCAGAAGGACCCGGAACAGGGTTGTGGGAGCAAGATTCTGTTTCGCCGTCGGGTAGTGTCCACTCTTGGACAGAGAGTCTCTGACCAGGACCACAGCGCTCAACAACAGCACGCTAAATAGACCGTAACTGGGTCGGGATAGCGCGCCTCGGCTATGAGCCGCTGAGAGGACTTGAAATCCTCCACCAGACGTCGCGGTGGTCAGGAAAAGAGAAATCTTAGCGTTTCTTTAAGTGGGAAAAAAAAAAGCGGAAAACTTCTCTTTTCCCAAGGCGTGGCGATATTTTTCATTTGAAGATGGTGTGTTTGTGTCTGTAGATACTAGCTTGTGTAAATTTGTGATTTCTGCTTTATTTTTTCCGTCTGCAGTCAGCAAATGTAAATTTTTGTTAAATACCAGAGCATCGCTGATTAAATCACTCACTTTGGGACTGTGTGTTGTCTTGTTTTCTTACTCCACATAAAAAGTCCCCTAAAAAGCCTTTTTTCTGGACAATCTCAGGCTCTGAATGCGGAGTATCTCCAAGTCAAGATGTTATCAAAACAAACCATCTATCTTTTCTATCTTGTAACCCAACACAAACCTATTATTTCTCATCGCGACAGCCAGAGCTGGTTTACAATTCCAAGAGGACTTTTCCTTATCATTGTATATATCCCACAGTTAAGCTGAAAGGAGAGGGTTGCTTTAAAATAACAAACGAATTAAGTGTAGAATATTTACTACAAACCTCAGCTCTCTATTTTCATGGAAGTTCAAAAATCTGGCAAGACAGTTTCTTATGAACTCAGTTGCTAAAACTGTGAACAGGTTTGAACGAATCTTGTATTTTATTCACTTTATTCAGCGCTGCAGGTTACTTTTTACTTGCGTGGTTAAAACAAATCCAAGAATGCAAATAATAGAAAAACAAAAACAAACGTTAGCCAGGTTCAATCATTTACTTAGAAAAACTAGAACAATTAATTTTTACGTACAATAAAATTTTGGCTTCCTGGCTGCGTTTGGGCGGTCGTATCTGTGTTTTCAGAATCCCCAGATGCATGCTTGGAGTTGTTTGAATTGACAGTTGTTTCTTTAATAGTACTGCAGTGTACCACGTTAGACTACTAGGATTAACTGAGTAGTACTTTTAATTGTCGGGAATCCAAAATGAGGAGCATATCAGATTCGGGGCACTTCATTAACTTTTAAACGAATATCTCACTACTTAGGTGAATTTAACGAGATAGTACTGAGTAAGATGAACATGAATGGTTGCAGGCTACATTTGAGAAATCGCCTTTCTCCTAACTTGCTCACAGCATCTTAGCGGCTACCCCTCCCCCATCTCTAATTGCCGCAGTTCCCGGTTTAACTCCCTCTGCCAGGACAAAACCTTATTGTTCATCCTTTAATTTTACATCGCATCTTCTTTCCCATGAAAGCGAATAGCGGTTTAAGTTATACAGGCATTGAAGTTCAATACATTTGTAGAACAGCTAAAATAGTTCTTAAAACACGTTAACGGGAATCCCTTTTTAAATTATCAAATGAAAGAACGTATTATCATTCTTTGGAAATTGCTGTTCTTGCTGGAACTTTTTTTTTTTTAACAAAACAAAATTGCCCCCTGTTTATCTCTGTCCATTCGTTGTATTTGTGTGTGGCCTTAGAGGTTACAATTTGTTTCGTGTCATATTGTAAACATGCAATCCAATGTGGAGAAAATTGCTGAAATTAAAACACCTCTTAACAGAATGCAAGATGTCATTCTTTGAAATGTTTTAATAGATATTTTAATTTTATTGTGATCCTAGAGAAACAATAAAGCTTTCTCTTATTTCATGAGTTAAACAGACATATGAAATATTTGAGTTTCGAGAGGAGGTTTTAAGGTAAAGATGTTCATTTACATCTTAAGCCCTTTCTATTAAAAACACTCCCAGAAACTGTTAAGAATTTTATAAAACATTCAGACCACTTCTGAAAGAAAATTAAATTTAGACTGGATTACTCACTGAGTTCAAATATTTGAAATGCAATGGAAATTGTGTCCCATTTAAATTCTGTGCTCAGTATCTTTTTGTAGAGTGTGTGAACTAACTTTTGAATACTTGTAAATAGATGCAGTTTAAACTTGAAATGACTTTTTACCATTGAACCACAGAAATACTTTAATTTTGTATCTTAAAAAATGAATATTCTACATTAAGTTTGGTACATTTTTCAGATGTCATAGTCACTTAGATATTTAAGTCTGAAGCATCTTTTTCACTTGACTATTTTAATTCAATTATAAATTAAATGCATAAATAGTACATTATCCATGTAAAAAGATCTGTGGACTTTGGCAAGTCATAAGCCCTTGTACACATTTAAAACTCTTTTTAAGCCTATTCCACAGTGAGTTAATAATTGTGCATTGCCCATCATGTGATGAAAGAATTAATACTAGCAAAATATATCACTAGTAGACCTATTTCCTGATGCTCTAAATTAGTTCAAGTTAATTCTTTCATCGAAATGTTTTTCACCATCCTGAGAACTGCTGTTTTCCCCTCTGAGTATAGTAAACTATGGGATCACCAAAGTGGAAGGACAGCCACTTCACCCAGAGCTAAATAGAGCGATGGACAGCTGCAACAACCTCAGGATGTCTCCTGTGAAAGGGATGCCAGAGAAAGGCGAACTGGATGAACTTGGGGACAAATGTGACAGCAATGTATCTAGCAGCAAAAAGAGGAGGCACCGAACCACATTCACCAGCTTGCAGCTGGAGGAGCTGGAGAAGGTCTTTCAAAAAACTCATTACCCTGATGTATACGTCAGAGAACAGCTTGCACTGAGAACAGAGCTCACAGAGGCCAGGGTCCAGGTAGGCACCAAAAGAAAACTTCACAGGGTGGGAGGTATTAAGAGGGATAACATTAGAATGGTTGAATAACTACATTTTTTTTTCACAATGGAAGAAGCATTCTCAATTAAAGACATATAACAATTCAATATGCAAGCAAATTGGCCCATTAAAGTTTATTTTTATTTGCAAATGTTTTGAACACTCACACTAAGCCTAGGAACAAGAGTTATTTCAGAGTCTAAAAATTAACTAATTAAAATTCAGAATAATATGCTGGGAATGATGGTACATGTCTTTAATACCAGCACTAAAGTGGCAGATGCAGGCAGATCTCTCAGACTTCAGGCCAGCCTGATCTACATAGCAAGTTTGTGGTCTGCTGGGGCTACAGGGAGACCTTCTCTCAAAACAAACAAATAAACAAAACCCAGAACATAATAGCACAACTCTGATTTTAAACAACTAATTTATTTTAAAAAGTGAAAAAAAATTCAAAGCTATCCTTCGGGTAATAAATATATTCGATTTCATTTCTCTGATTTACCTCCAGCTATGAGATTTTTGAAAAAAATTATATAGAATTTGCAAATTATTTGCATGATAGCCCATTAATCTGTGGTTTTACTTAGACAAGAATTATTATGCAAAAAGTGAAATCATAACACAAATTTCCAATATTTACATATGTCACAAAATATTTTTGCTAATAGAATTAAAGAAAAATAAAATGGCTCATTTACAGTTTTCTAGCCCCAGTCATTTTCAATACATGGTATTGTGTATTAGTTTTAAAATCTAGGTAATTAAGCTTTTTTTTTTCAGAGTAAACAATGATAATGCACTTAAAGTAATTTTTGTATGTACTTGATTATAAATTGTATTCAAATTATCAAATCAGGTATTTCAATGTGTCTAAGAAATTGAAACTGAAAATTTATAATAACCAAAATTCTACCTGTCTCTTAGCAGTATTTTATTCTTGCTAGATTTTTACGTTTTAAAACCATATTAGTTCTTAAGTAATAAGTACAAGCTTAAAACCCAACAAGAATTCGAGAAAATGACCTTTTCGCTTTGTGTATACTTTCATTCCTCTAAGTAGAAAATTATCAAATTCTAATTCCTATAAGCTATCATGATGGAAAAATGAATAAAGACTGAAAACTTTTGTTCTGAATTAAATAAGTTTTGCTTGTAAGGCCCATACTTCATTGCAGACCTCATGCAGTGGTTCCGGGATAACAGGCAGCAGATTTTGCTTAGGTATGTGGAAGCAAATGGTTATTTTATCTTAGTTCAAGAAGTAAATAATAGAAAGATTGTACAAATGAAGAACTTTAGAATTATTTAGTAATAATGCCAGCCCTGCATATATTTTTGTCTTGTGTCTATGTATTTAAATTAGTTGTAACCATAGAAAAATATGTTTACATACAGAGTAATCAGCTGTTTGCAATGCATGTTTTACCTTTGGTGCAGGTTGATTTTTGTTTGAGGACATGCAGAAAGAGCCAGCCTGACCCTAGTTAACTCAGGTTGTTCTTTCATGATTTTCACATGAGGATGGAAATCAGCACCTATATTAAGGGTAGAAGGAGGAAAAAAGATCTCATAACTATTAGTATGCTTTTGGTGACGGCGGTGTTCTCTTGTTGTTGGCTAAAGCTTAGATATCATGAACAATGTTTGTCATCAGTGATGTGACTAAAAACTCATACTGAACAGAAGCTTCTTAAAGGCCGACTTTATTTTGGAAAAGTCTTCAAACCATATTATTAAATTTGCAATATGTATTTAAGTCTTAAACTGAATGTGACTAGAAACACAAAGTTGTGAAGGTGTAAAACTATGAAAATTAAAATTAAGTATAGAAAAGTATACAAAAATTTCAAGCAAACTTTGATGAAAGGATATTTTACAACTTACATACTTAAACTTGATGTCTAACTTCTTTCTTAAATATTTAGAATTTGCATGTGTTTATTTAAAGAAAACAGAGATTTTTGAATTCTGCGTGCATAACACTTTTTCAGAATATCCAAGTTTTAATTTTATTCATAGAGTTGTTTCTCCTTTGAAATGTTGCAATTTTAGAATAAAAGTTTTTGGAGTCAGTGATCCTTTTGAAGGTGATAATTTTTAGGATTAAAATGTCTAAGATAGCTAGGAGCACTTGGGAGGCAGAGGCAGGCCTATCTCTGTGAGACTGAAATCAGCCTTATCTACATAGTGAATTCCAGGCTACTTGGGGCTACAGGGAGACCATGTCTTCAAAACAAAACAAAACAAAATTCTAAGACACAGAGAAATTGTGGAATGCAGTTTGATGAACTGGTAGAGTCATACTAACTCACAGGCATTGCTGACTCTTGGTTCTATCTGCCCCATTCATTTCATTATCTATGTATTTTGAGTTGGATGTAATAGGCAGAGTTATGTGTTTTAAATCCACGGTCCAACTTCGGATGATCACATTTTACCTACAAACTTCATGATGCTCAATAGAACATGTGATCTTATTTTCTATTTCTAAGTAAACGATATTATTGTTTGCCTTCTGCTGTCAATCTTTTAATTTTTGTAAGAATTTTGATGAAAAGTGCACCAAAGAAGAGTTTTCACTTTATGACATATATTAAAGATGATTTTTGAGTAGACACAGATTATACCTGAATCATAAGGTGGCTGGGAGAAAGTGATATTAGGTATAGTTGTCTCCAGGTCTCACAGAATCCTTCTTGAGGGTTAGCCATGACAATGTGGAGATGCAGAGATGGTCCCACAAGCTAACTGAGTTTTATTTCCACAGTTAAAGACACAGACACTAGTGGTCTATAAATGAATTTGTTGAAAATCTGGCTATTTCTATTAAACTTTATCACCGTATGGGCGTACAATACAACATATAGAATATAAAAGAAAGTAAAACTTGTGAATATTTTTCTGATGTAAAGAAATTCTTCCATTGTTAATTTTTACTGCTCTGGTTTTCCTTTCCGACTTGAAATCTTTTAGTATCAAGTTTGCTTTATTTAATATTCCCTGACTAAAATTCTACTCTCATAAAACTAGGTCTGGTTTCAAAATCGAAGGGCCAAGTGGAGAAAAAGAGAGCGTTATGGCCAAATACAGCAAGCTAAAAGCCATTTTGCTGCAACTTATGACATATCAGTTTTACCAAGAACTGACAGCTATCCACAGGTAGGTCAATGACACAAAATATTGGCCAATGACAGTAGGTGTGATTTGCACATGCTTCAGAGGATGAACTTAAGCTTTCTTATACCTAGTACAATAACCAAGAATGAAAATTTAACATCCAGACAACTTTTCTCCATGTTTAACAAATTTGAAATTACTAAGTGAATTATTTTATAATTACTTTCTTTCAGAGTCATTCACTTAATGCTGTCTTCCTTTTGGATTTCGTTATATATTGCAGCAAATGAAACAGCATTTAATATATACTGTAATTTCCCTGCATTTTAATTATTTACATGGGTTTTCTTCCTTCACTTTAAAAATAAAATGCATATCATAAAATCTCTGTGGATATTATTTTTGTACACTGTGCAAAATGCTGGTGTCAAAATGCTGGTGACCTGTAAAGTCCTTGATTCTCTTTAATAACCTGATTTTTTTTACCAAGGTATTTTTTTCAGATTTGATGTTATTTATTTTAAGGGCACATTTAATCATGCAAAAGAAATAAACTGTTTCATAATGAATGCTCTCTAACCTCATCTCAAAAAAGTATTCATATTTTTCATCTTCTGAATTTTTTTTACAAAAATCTATTGTTTTCTTTCTTTTTCACAGCTTGTAATATGTGTGTATGTGCTTCATCTTTTTAATGTCTTTCATATTATAGTTTCTTAATACAGAATCTGATATGCAGAACTGCATTGCGGATGCTTGATATGTAACATGTGAATTATAAGGAGAAGCTATGCATTGTTTCATTCTTTATTACTTGATGATATATGCCTTCTAAGATACTGCTGTAGATGCATATGTGAAACATATATTCTGGACAAATACTTGATGGTTCAGTAAGAATAGCATTTCAGTTCCATCTGTGAATTCATACCTACATGTGGATTCTGTGCATTACTGATATGCTTTCTTTATAGATTTTTGTCTTTAACATTTTCTTTAAAATATTTTTTGGGAACTTATGTCTTGCATAAAATTCATTTAAATTACAAATAGAATTTTATATAGTAAAGCGAGCTTTGGATAGCATCTTGTTCAACTCCCTTATTTTAAAAATCAGGAAAAACAGATTCCTTCTAGGGCATTCTATAACAAATACTATAGTCAAGCCTTACCCCAGCAAGTTCAGGAGGGGCCAGTATTTTGGAAATGACTTGAATCAACGTTCCATACCTGTCATCAGTATGTCATAAGTATCTCTTAAAATTTATCTTAAAGTGGTTACCATACTTTCACCTAATTAAAAACATAGCTATCTTCTGCTTACTTACTTGCTATCACAGAGAGAGTGAAATTGTGTTCACCTCATGCCTCTGCGTGTCTTAGTTGAATTCTAAACAAAATGGTATGAAGATATTTTTTCCTCTCTGGTCTGCAAGCTTCCTGGGGAGAGGAACTGCTGTGCCTTTTAGTTCTTAACCCTACCATGACCCTTACTAAATGCCTAGGCACTGTCCTAAGCATGTCACATATATTGACTTATTTAATCAACACAACAATCTTATGTGATGGGTGTTAATTATCTCCATTTCTCAGATGAAGAATATGAGGCACAGAAAGAGGAGGTTTTCATTTACTTTCATTAATGAGGAAGCCCAGATTTGACCAGAGTCGAATTTGGCTCAGTTGATAAAAGTCTTAATCTACATACATAGGCTGTCTTTCCTGGTGAATACATTTAAGTGTTTGACTGATGGTAGCAAATTAATCCTGAAAGAGTCTATGTTTTGAGTTTCATTATTGGAAACTGCAGTTTACTTCAGAGGGTCAGAGAATATCCCTAATCCAGTAAAATAACAATAAAAAATTGAAACACTGTACAATTTACACTAGTTAGGGGCTATTAACTCTTGGTTTTAGAAGAGAAAAATAACAAATTATGTATTGTTTCCAAGTGAAATTTAAACTGTTTTACTTAGTAAGTTTATTAAACAAGAGTTTACTTGATTTCTTGTTCTGATCTGAATCCTCTTTCTTTCTTCATCTCTTTATTTTTGGATCCTGTTCCTTTCTGTATTTTCTACTTCTGTGTTCTTGGGTTTGTTACTTTATCTTTGGCTCTTTCTTTGTGTTTTATAAAAAAAACAATTAGAATAGGGTCTGGTAACAACTAAAACCATTGTAAGAGACTGAAAGACCAATCATCTCTTTTCCTGGGGTTATTTTCGGCAGAGGCAGAGGCAGGCTGATCTCTGTGAGACGGAAGCCAACCTGATTTACTCACATAAGGAGTTCTAGGTCACCTTGGGTTAGACAGTGACTCTGCCTCAAAAAACAAACAAAACCCCAATAAAACAAAACAAAAATTTCCTTTCATAAATAATGGGAATTTTGTATTTATTTTCCTGAAGCTTCTGTAACATCTGAGTGACTGAAATATACTAAAGAATGAGAATACACAGAAACTATATATGAATTGCTACAAAAATAAATACTGTAAAAACCTCTCATGTTCTTCTATATTGGTAAACCATTTAATGTTTTCCTTGTTTGTTTGTTGTAGTCAGAAATTCTGAAATTAAGTTTATCCAGCACCTCATAGTAAATACTGGAGAAAGCCAGAGGAAAATTCTCTTTTAACTTAAAAACATGGGGTAGACATTTTTTGTTTCTTTGAAAAAAAAATAATTATGTCAAGATCAGGTCCCCTAAGCTTCAGCCTAGAGAAAATGTTTTTTATCATGTAGATTGAAAATAGAAATGTATAATGGGAGAAATAGGAACTGAAATAGAATCCAAAAATTAAGTGCAATAAGATGCTGAATTTGGTTACTGTTACTAATTACAGAAAAAAATATTAACTACAGAAAAGTTGGAGAACTGGAAAATGTTGGAGGCAGGGCAGAAATAAAGAATTAACAATTTGGCAGGAAAGCAAAAACATACACAGAAATTACACACAAAAAAGAGATGGTTTAGAAAATGCTCTCCTGAAGCCAGCAGAGTATGGATAATTGCTGTACCTAGCATAAAGGTGTCTACATATAACAAAATATTTTAAAATAGTAATTAATGCTTATGACATGCTTTACAGACTTTGTTTCAGCTGTTTTTCATTACTTTAGAAAACAGCTTCACTCTGGTAACACCAGTAAAACTGATAATAAACAACCCAGGGATTATTTGAAGTCAGACAGCCATTACCGTATTTCCTATTACAGTCACAAACACATTTAAATCCACAGTTTTTGGTGTTAGGCATCAAGGGCTCTTTCTGCAATATTATCTCCTAAACTCATAACTTAATAAAATAGTTCAATATTGACATAAAAACATGACTTAATTTTGTAAAGCCAAATATGTTTCCCTTTTTTTTTTTTTTTTTTTTTTTTTTTTTTTTTTACTCCCTGTAGCCCCAGCTGTCCTGAACTCACTATGTAGACCAGGCTGGCCTTGAACTCACAGAGATCTGCCTGCCTCTGCCTACCAAATGCTGGGATTAAAGGCGTCTGCCACCACGCCTGGCAAGGTAACACTTTTATGTGCTGGAAACAATACTTTAAAAATATCTCCTGAACAACTCATGGTGGCTCATACCTGTAATCATAGCATTCAGGAGACATAGGAAGGAGAAACAGTGTAAGGTCATCCTTAGCTATGAATTTCAGATCAGCCTGGGCTACATGAAACCATATCCCCAAAAGCAAAGAAAGAAACAGAAACATAAGAACAGTACAATACAAAACAAAACAAAGCAAACCCCCCAAAACATTAAAGCAGAGTATGGTGGCCCACGTCTTTAATTCCAGCACTAGGGGGGCAGAGGCAGGTGGATCTTTGTGAGTTTGAGGCCAGCCTGGTCTACATAGGGAATTCCAAGTCAGCCAAACCTACACAGTGAGACCCTGTCTCAAAAATATAAAAGAAAAAATTCTTTATTGGACTGAGTTGGAGAGCTGAATCATCAGTTAAGATTACATAATGCTCTTGCAGAGGCATGAGTTCTCAGTACCCACTTTGCTGCCTCACAACCACCTGGTATCATGGGTACCATGGATTAGAAGAGGGTGTCAGATCCCCTGGATCTGGAGTTACAGATGACCATATGTGCAGGGGACCCAACTAAGGAGCCTCTGGAACAGCAAATGCTTTTAACCTCAGAGCTAGCTCTCCAGACCCCCAAAATAAAATAAATCTTTTAAAATGTCCTTTATTTTGGCCTAGGATGTTGTTTGCTATTTGGCAACACTGTGATTAAGCAAAGTTTAACTATTTGGTTTTATTTTCTTGTTTGTTTGTTCTTTGAGACATGGTCTCACTGTGCAGCCCTGGATGGCTTAAAACTGGTTATGTAGAGAAGGTTGGACTCCATCCAACAGAGATTCACCTGCCTCCGCCTCTGCAGTGCTGGAATTAAAGACATACACCACCAGGGCCCAGCAAAACACAGATTTAAAAACATATTTTATTTTTTATTTCTATTTTATGTGTATGAGTGTATTGCCTGCATGTAGGTAAGTGCAAGATAAATTTTTAAAATTTTTATTATTTTTATTTTATGTGTATGAGTGTTATGCCTGCATGTAGGTAAGTGCACCTGTGTAGTGCAATGCCTGCAAGGACAGAAGAGACTGTTGGATCCCCTGAAACTGGAGTTAAGGATAGTTGTTAGCTGCCATATGGGTATTGGGATTCGAACCCAAGTCTTCTGCAAGAACAGCCAGTATTCTTAACCAGTGAGCCATCTCTCCAGTCCCTGTTTTTATTTTTTTAATGTATATGATTGTATTTCCTGCATGTATGTACACCTGTGTCCTGAAGTGCTTGTGGAGGTCAGAAGAGGGCATCAGGTCCCCTGGGACTGGAGTTATGGATGGTTGTTAGCTACAGTGTGGGTACTGCAGATTGAGCCTGGGTCCTCTGCATGAGCAGTCAGTGTTTTTAACTGTTGAGCCATCTCTCCAGCCCAAAGCATTTTTCAATAAGATTCTAATTCCTTGTGTGGAATCTGTTTCTGTATCTGAATTTCCTTGCCCTCGCTAATGCTGCACTACCTTCTGGAACCTCCTAAATCTTCCTCCAATCAACACATCACCTCAGAGACAGTGAAGTCAGTGATACGCATATTCCTCCTCCGCTTTACAATGTAGTCCTCAAAAAACGTGATGCAGTTTTTAATCACTTTTGTATCGCTATGTCAAATCACTAGATACCGACCAAGTACTAAGTTACTCCCATGTTTCTTCCTTCCTACACTAAAAAATAATTTTCAATAAAGTAGTAAGCTTCTAAAAAATCTCTGCTAGTAAGCAACTCTGTGGGTTTAAGCAATTAATCTTCCTCAATTTCCTTCTCTAGTAGACTAGAGAGATTTTCAGACCCCTATTTCATCATACTGATCATATTGTTTTTTCTTCTAATACTATTTGCTATTTGCTTTTATTTATTTATTTATTTATTTATTTATTTATTTATTTATTTATTGGTCTTTTTGAGACAGGGTCTCCCTGTAGCCACAGCTGACCTGGAACTTGCTATGTAGACTACACTGGCCTCGAACTCACAGAGATCCCCCTGCTTCTGCCTCCCAAGTGCTGGGATTAAAGGCGTACACCACCACTCCTGGATGACCATTTGCATTTTATGAACAAATTTAAATTTGTTCCTGATTTAGGCATAGGGAATATTTAAATGATTTAGACAAAATTCTTAGCTCTGTAGACAGATCACAAAATAGATAATGTTTATAGAAAATTCCAGAAACATTTCTTAGTACAAACTAGACCCACCTAACCAGAGAGTTAAATGATTTTAAACTTGAATTTAAAAATCAAGCAAGGATTTATCAATATTACATTTCTATTCATTTATAATTTAACAAGATCAAAAAAATTTAAGTTACTTTTTGAAGAATAAGATGTGTTCTGTTAAGGTATAAATACTTTCAGTGATATTATAGCTTATCTTCATTCCTACAAGAATTACTGTTTCCATGCTGTTAGGCTTGGTTTGGATCATAGGAGCATTAACTTTACTGTGTACTAGCTGAGGGACTAGGTAACTTTCTTGACTTCCTCTTGTGTCTATTTGAAGGCATTCCCCTTGTTGGTGCTGGAGATGTTGGTACTGCAAATAGTAATGGCTTTTCCTTTATTCTGAGGATTAAATTGTTTTCTGAATAGAAAAGGCCCCATGCTTAGGTTCTGAGGAGCTGAATCCTGGGATGTGAGGAAACTATAGAGTTAACAAAATGACTATGAACCTCTCAGGCAGCAAGTCATGGTTTGAGTTGAAATCCTGACTTTACTACTTAATCACTTTCAGATTTCTGGCAAATGAATTAACTTCTAGGAATATTTCTCCTCACTTATAAAATGAGGATAAAAGTTCATACGATGTTTTTGAGTGTTGAACAGAATAGTTTATAGAAAGAATTTAGGATAGTGCCTTATACAGGAGTTTTCCATTAGTCATCATTAATTTTTTTTTTCCAAGTACCTATCTGTTCTCTTACATTGCACCATTCAAGCTCATCCAGCCAGTGTAATTCATTATTTAAGGATGGAGAAAAAGATAAAATTCATTTAAATGTATTTTGCAGGTTAAATTAGGACAAATAAATATGTTCACTTAACGAGTTTGGCAGTACATTTTCAAATCACCAGAATTATTTTTTCATGTAGGAAATGTTTTCACCAAGAGTTTAAGTAAAGGATTTCAAGTTATTGTTTTGTGTTAGTTTTTACTCCCTAAACTTGAGTGAAGTTTTATATAATTTGTAACAAGAATCATCACTCATTTTACCAAATATCCACATTCTCATATTTTATATTTTTATTACTTTCCAGAATATTTGAAGTAAACAAATCAATATCTTTAAAAACATTAACCATACGGCTTTATTGGGTAATGAATGTACTTAGTCTATGAAATCACTACTAGAACTGTCATGTAAGGATCTGCAATCATCTCATCTAATAATTGGAAGACCAAAATCTTATCATCATTAGGACAGCACGTCCTACTGATACGGAACTACTTTTCACTAATTATAATATTTAAAAATCATAGCAAAATGCATAGTGGTTTATAGTATTCAAAGAAATACAGTTTTGTAATGGATATAACTACTGATTAATTAAATATATAAAATATGCAAACTTTCATAAATATGCTTAAGAGAATTTTTCATGTAAGTATGTATGTGCTAAAATAAGTCATATGTATAATGAGATATTTTGTCAGTATACATTAAATTTTATAGTCAAATATGTATAGTGAATATTTAATGTTTTTCATGTGGCTGAAATATTTACATTTTAATTAAGAATTTTATTTTAATATTGTTTAAAGTACAAAAATTTTTTCTGGTCTTTTTGAGACAGGGTCTCCCTGTAGCCCCGGCTGGCTTGGAACTCACTGTGTAGACCAGGCTACTCTTGAACTCAAAGAGATCTACCTGCCTCTACCTCCAGAGTGCTGGGATTAAAGGTGTGTGCCACCACACCCATCTAAAGTACAAAAATTTTAAAGGCATAAAGAATACAACTCTAAAGTAAGGTACATTCTTCCTTTAGATTATGAAATAATTATACTTATTTTTCAGAAATATGATATTGTAACAATGTGATTTAATGATTGTGGACAACAGAAGATTTTTTTGCTTACAATAGGTGACCATTGTCATAATATTGAATTTAATTGCTTTTTAAATAAGTATATCATAAGAGGAAAGGAAATTCATTAATTGACTAGACTACAAAAGAAAAATATGAAAGAAAATATTAACATATATATACACATGATTTTATAGATTAAAGAAGAATCTCACAGGAAATAAAAGTTGTCCAGTCTGCAAGAACAGATGTGTGGTTAAAACTTACATTTCACACTTGATGGTGTGAACTTTGTTTTCCTCTAACTCACAGTTTTATGTATACCATAGTTACTTTTCATTTTTATTTATTTATCTCTTTTTCCAGATAGGGATTTCATTATATTGCCCAGACTGGTCTAGGACACACTTTTAATAACTCATACATCTGTAGATTTTTAAGTAAAAATCATGGATATTAAATAAATAGATATTAAGGTGTGTACAAATTCAGGCTAATTTAAAAAATTATAAGAACAAAATTCTGAATAGTACATATTGAAAATTAATAACTTTGCTGTGGATTAAATGAATAAATTCAAAGCTAATATAAGAATTCAAGTAGGAATCCCTAAGATTAAAAATATTCTGTGCAAGCTCTTGGGACCCTGCTCATATGAACCTAAAGCAATGGTGTCAGCATACGCAAGTCCTATGCAAATTCAAGCAGACAAAAGCCCAGCATAGAACTTGGAAAATGGACAGCAGACCCCAACCTTAGCTGAAGAAATATTGACAACTGATTACTGTTGGGTGAGGAAGAGCTGGTCTTCCTAAAGTGAGGGACTCTAGATAAGCTGACTAGACCTCAGTAGACGAACTTTCACCGAGGATGTCTGGGGACACTAATTTGGCACAATAATCCTTAACACAAATAACAGAATGTACAAATTCTAGTGGGGGGGTCTATGGGAGGGTGCCAGTGGGGGACGGGGGTATAAAGATGATTAAGATTGATTGAGATGTTCTATGTGAAATACATGAAAATTCAATAAAAATGAATTTAAAAAATATTCTGTGCAAATTAAAGTGTTTGCATATTGTTCTATATAAATTTTAGATGCATAAAGAAAACTTTATTCACAGTGTAACATTTTGACTTTTTTTAATAGCATTGTGAATTTGTTAATAAAAGAATTGTCATAAAAATAGATCAAGTTCTGTTGTATCAGCAGTAATATGCACACATTGAAACACGAAAAAAGTGTAAGAAATGTCTGGAAACTACTCTATAGGAACATTGTTGCTCATTACAATAAAGTAGCAAAGAATAAGACCTATTATTTTATTTCTTGCTTAAATGAGTTTATTTGGAAAGTGTAATCTTAAAATATATTTGATGAGATTTCCAATAAATTATATTTTTAAAATGACCACAATTGCTATAAGAGTTAAGAATGCATTCAACACTAAAGGAAAAGAAAAAATGTTATGTCTTTGACTTGGAGAATTTATTTGAGTAATTTGAACTGAATTATACGATGTTAATTTGAAATTGTTAGGTATTAAATAGTGTTTTTATGTTTGCAGTGACAGCTGTGATTTTTTTTTTGAGTTTTTCTTAGATTATCAGTCTCATCATTATTACATGTAATAGTGATTTTTCAAATGGAAATAGCATTCTTTTTTATTTTATTTACTTTTATTTTATGTGTATGAGGGTATTGCCTGCCTGTATCTGAGTGCACCCGCGTCGTGCAATGCTGAGGAGGTCAGAAGAGGGCTTCAGATTCCTCTGGAACTGGAGTTAAGGACGGTTTGTAGCCACCATGTGGGTACTGGGAATCGAACCCGGGTCCTTTGCAAGAGCAATCAGTGCTCTTAGCCGCTGAGCCATCTCTCCAGCCCTGGAAATAGCATTCTTTTTCCAAATTCCTGTATGTATTTCCAAAATGGGGTTTTATTAAATCAAAATGACAACCTATATTTTAAGATATTGCCCTTTTCTAATGAATACATATTTTAAATCATTTCTGTTTTATAATACTGTATACTAAAGAAATATACATTGGGGAATTTCCTAAATGTAAATTTATTTTAAAATTTTTAAATATTTTAAAGTTTTGAATGTTTTAAAATTAAGATTGGCCTTAATAAGCAAGAACTGAAGTTATGCCTTCATCTAAATCAATCTTTTCTTTCTTTATATATTTTTATTGTATATGAGTGTATTGCCTGCATGTATGTTAATGCAATGTTCATGGAGGTCACAGGAGGGCATTGGATTCTTTTGGAATCGAGTTATGGAGTCCAGCTGTTAGCCATCATGTGGGTGCTGGGAATGGAACTTGGGTCCTCTGCAAGAGTAGTCATTGTTCTTAAGCACTGAGCCATCTTTCCAGCCCTCTTAATCTATCTTTTCAAGCCTTAATTAATTAATATTGAAAATTCTTTCAGTGACTGGAAACAAGTTCACTACTTAGAGATATCGTTATTGATGTAATAACTAGAACAATAATTGGAAAATGAAGTTAGCTAATAGCTACAAATATCTACATCTTACCGAGCATAAGATCTTCTTAGGATTTTATTACCTAATTTTTTTTTGTCATTTTTATTTTATGTGTACGTGTGTATTACTTGAATGTAGGTAAGTGCACCCGTGTTGTGCGATGCCCGCGGAAGACAGAAGAGGCCATCGGATCCCCTGGGACTGGATTTACCGACAGTTGTTAGCTGCCATGTGGGTGTTGGGATTCGAACTCCGGTCTTCTGCAAGAACAACCAGTATTCTTAACCACTGAGCCATCTTTCCAGCCTTATCACCTAAATTTTAGGACAGGGAACTACTGAAGTATGTAAGGGTCTCTAGAAGCCATGCCATATAAGGAATGGTTGAAAAGACTAGAGACTGTCACCTGAAAAGAAAAAGTATAGAATTTTTATGGCAGTTGCTTAATGATATTTGAAACTTTCATATGTAAGAAAGATAATGGTAATTCTGCATCATCTTAAGGAATACAAATGGGAGAATGCAATTGCTGAAAAACAGTAGAGAGTCTTTTCACTGGAAATGCATAAAGTTAAAGGTATTCCATGGATATTTATATCTGAATGTTGGACTCTAGTAGTATATCCTAATTTCAGGATTTTTAAAAATAACTTCTTATTGTGTATTATGTAATTATTACTTTTATTTTATTACAGAGGCCCTAAGACAATACCGTTCTCTTAATGAATTAGAATCTTAAAAATAATGCATCTGTGATAGAAAGTAAGTTTTGATGGTAAAACAAAAATTCCAGGTAAACATAGACAGAATTCCAGGTAAAAATAAACATCATGATATAGAAATGTGAATATAATTTCTGTTATGATTTTAGACTATGGTGATTAAGAATTCAAACAATAAAACACAAATTAGCTATATTAGTGTATGCTAATATTCCTAAATTTTTGTCATACTTGCAAAGTGAATCCATCTAAATTTCACATTTCAAGAGTTTTTTTCAATAATTAAATCAATTTTAGGAAGGATTTATCATTTATTCTCATAGATCAGGATGAGGAAAATAGTTATGGATTTTTCTATTGGGGAGTTGAGCTAATGAACCCCTACAAAGTTTAGAATATGCACAAACAACAATTACAATCTAGGAAATAGCCACGTTATCTCAGCATTTCTTTAGATTTCCTTAGTTCACCTACGACCTCATTGGCTACACAATCTTGGGCGTGAATCTTTGGCTTTCTGTTCTATAGACTTGCCTTCTGTAAAAGGCAAATAGTAAAATGCTCATGTTTTAATATGTCAAAACAAGTAAGAGCATTCATAGTTTATGCCACATACATGGCAAATAAGTAATGACCATTGGCATAGATGTCATGTAATTGATATTGATCATCCTCTTCAAATATTTATAAATATTGACAGGGAATATTTTGTAGAAAGTAAAGGCATATTTCCTTGGGGGAATATTGTCTTAAGATTTACACTTGAAGTTTGCTATGGAAACCTATTAGGCCCCTGAAATTAGGTTTTTCAATAAATGACAGATTAGAGGTGAGAGTGAGAAGGACATCACAGAAACAGAATGCAGCAGTAAAAGTATATGAAAAGTTCTTTACTCTGGGGAGTAAATAGCAAAAAATCAAAAGATTGGGATATCCACCTAAATTGATTTATCAATTTGGTCTGCTTTGATAATATAACTATATGTTAGAAATTTTTCATCATGAACAATGTATTGAAGTTCTTGATCAGGTCAAGATAAGGTCTTGTTGAAATAAAACCATTTACATGTTAATTTTTGCAATATAGCAGACTTCAGAAAATATTCTAAATTTATAAATATATTAATGCTAATTCTTTTCAGAATAAATATTTTATTAATTTAAATGTATGGGTTGTTTTCTTTACCCATGTTTTCATTATTTATTTTACTTAGTTGGTATTTTTTTAAATGTATGTAGAGTATAATAGATAATTTTAATAAATTTTAGCGACATTATGAATTAAGAAATTCTTTAATAAATAAACTTCCTTATAATTATTTTTAAATAAGCAATCAAATTTACCTTCTTTTCTGAATGCTCTTTGTCTAATATGAAACTCAGTTTTCTCAATGTTTTATAAAGTTTGATCAAATTTCAAGAAAACCACCTAGATTAAGCTAGAAGACTAGTTTGATGGGCTAATGACATTAACAGCCTTCCTGTTGGTTTGAGATACATAACCTAACAATCACTGGCATCCAATCATAAATATTTTGACTGATGTGATACGAAATACATATAGAAGAGGAAGCCAACTGTAAAACAACACACCCCATGATGATTTCAAGATTAACTGAAGTGCAAATAATTATACCCATTTAAATGCAGATATAGGTGGGTGTAGCTATACAAATCCATTCCATAAATTTATATTTATAGTTGCATATAAATATATGTAACAAATTAAAAGCTATAGTCAAGATATTTATATCACGAACTAATTTTAGAACAACACAGAAATAAGTATTTTGCTGTTTAATAGAACTCCACATAAAGTGTTGAAATTACTTGCCAAATTTTCTCTAATGTCTTAAAAATAGGCAAGGGAATCCTGTTATGAGTAACAGAATAAATTCTCCATCTGTGTGAACTAGATTTGTGAGCATATTTTCAACTATTAATTGAATATAAGCTGTCCTGGAAAGTACTAGTCAAGTTCGGCTTTTGTAAGACTACATCAGAGACTATGTAATAGCTTGGAATATACAAAGACAAACAAAAGAAAAGAGTGTGTGTTGAAATCAGTGATGATTCTATTTCTTTGTCATGATTTTACACATTGTAGGGAAGCTACATCTATGAACTCTCTAGTATGGTAGTCTAATCAGATCTACATAATGACAAAACCAGTTGACATGCCCAGGTGGATGGGAAACATCTCTTGGGACCCTACCTGAAGATGCAGAGCTGCAAGGCAAACAATGGATGTTAACGGTGTGAAGAATCAGTTTTTGCCAGTGACTAGGTTACTTAGTGGCCGGTCCTAAAACACATGTATGCACACATGAGCACTAATTCCAAGTGGGCATTCCTAAACACATGTATGTACACATGAGCACCACTAAATGGACTCAATGCATTGTTTTTATTTATTTATTTATTTTTAGTGAAACAGGATTTTTTTTTCATTTTTAACAGTTTGTTACTGAGCTCTTTAAGTTTCATACATTTCCCACTCAAATCCAGATCCCCTCCCCCATCCATACCTCCGCCTATCCGGCATTATTTATTTTTATGTACCTTTATAAGTATATGTATTTATATGTAACAATAATAACTCAAGACGAGAACAAGAAATTGTGAGTGAGTTGAGGAGACTTGGGCAAAGTTGCAGAGGGACTGTGGGGGGTAGAAATTATGCGACTAGAATACTCATGTATGAAATTCTCCAAAAAATAAAAAATAAAACAGAAAAGTTGGATATAGAGAAAATAAATGTTGGTACTATGTTTTAGTTCGAGTGTATTGTAAGCAGTTTGTCAAATGCAACCTGCCTGAAATAGTGCCCTCAGGCAACTGAGGCAGGAGGACTGAGATCTTGAGTTTTGCTTTGGCTACACAGCAAGTTCCAAGCAGATCTAGACTGCATGGTCAGACTCTGTGTCAGAAAAAATAAAAAAGAAAAGAAAGAAAAGAGAAACAAAGAAACAAAGAAAGACAGACAGAAAGGAAGAAAAAGAAATGTGCACAGACAGTTATTTTGTTTCATCGCCTTAGGATACAGCTCTTCGTGTTGCTACACTGTCTTACTTCTGCTCTTCTTTCCCTCTTTCCTGTTGTTTTGTCATGGTCATCAAAATGTCTCTCCGCAACGTGAGGGATCAGTTTGCTTGTGTGAATAGCTTGTTTACTAAGATTTAGGTGCTTTTCATTTAAAATTCACATTTTATAAATTCTAGCGTTTCTTTTACATGCTACTTTGAAAAATGTGTCTTGTTTTTGAAATTTTTTATTTCATTGTATTTTGTAGAGATTTACTAATATAAATGGTATCTCAGATGCAATTGTAGCACTTTTCTCTTGTGTATGCAATGTTATAAAGTACTTCAGTTATACTTACATCATAATTTTCTAATATTTGCATATTTTCCACTGTGCTTCCATTATTTGATAATGATTCTTCTTTTAGAATTCTGTTATTTGTCTTATGCTTGTTTCACATTACCTATATTTTATATAAATAATAGAACAAAAGCTTGAAATATGTATTTCTCAGATTCCTACAGCAATTGAATCAAGGATAAATGATAAAAAGCAATGTGAGGGCAAACACTTTTCTGAATTAATTCAATAAAAATATCTTTACACAGGAAACAGCATAAATTCAGCAATGATTTCCACCAAAAACTGCTGTACCAAGAGAGTAACTTCAGAACTTGAAAAACTGCAGTTGTATCATTGTACTTTGAAAGATGAAAACTATCTTTAAACTTAAAAACATATTTTAAACTCCTTTCCTAAGCACATGAATTGAAGACTTGAATCATGACTAAATCTTCCATATGTTTTTAAAAATCATGACTATAAAAAGAATACTTAAGAAATTGACATATTTTGAGAGTACTTTATGTGGTTAAGTAAATGGGCTTTGATGATCTATTGCAGTCTACAAACTAGAAGAATTCCTCCAATAATTTTTTTCAGTCATTGTTTTGTTTTTACAGACCACACAACAGGGAAGAATAATGAAGAGCTAATCAAATTTTGTAAATTTAAGAAAGTAAGAGCACAAAAGTGAGAATGTGTGAGCGTAATGTTTGTTGTTTTATGTATTCCAGATTCAGAACAATTTGTGGGCAGGAAATGCAAGTGGCGGTTCTGTGGTTACTTCGTGTGTGTTACCACGTGATACTTCCTCCTGCATGACACCTTATTCTCACTCGCCTCGGACAGATTCCAGTTACACAGGGTTTTCAAACCATCAGAACCAGTTCAGTCACGTGCCCCTCAACAATTTTTTCACTGACTCTCTTCTGACTGGGGCTACCAATGGACATGCATTTGAAACCAAGCCAGAGTTTGAAAGGAGGTCCTCCAGTATCGCCGTTCTTCGAATGAAAGCCAAGGAGCACACTGCCAATATTTCATGGGCCATGTAACATACAGTACTCTTATTTTTCTTCTCATAGAAAAGTCAAACATTCTTATTTCTCATATTTAAAGGATACCACAATAAGCTGCTGTGTGTGGAATGGCTAAAGGTCAAGATATACAGTGAGACCAGCTTAAGTGAATAGTTGTTATTATTTAACATTAAAATCTAAGAATGAACCTCTGAAAGGACTAAATAGGTTTACCATGTGCTAGCCTCCACAAACCGTTTTAGTAATAAGATTTTTTTCTCTTATTGTACAAGTCGATGAAATATGGTCATGCAACTTCTTAAAGGAATAAATGTATTAAACAAATTCCTCTGTGATAGATTGATTTATGTTAGTTCTGTATAACAAGAAATCCCTTGTAAAATGATACCTGATAAAGGAGGAAACACACTGGGGAAAAAGTCAAGACATCAACGCTGTCAGGTAAATATTGAACCAGGGGATGGGGAGTGAATGCCATTTCTCTCTCTTTGGCTCCAAGACACAATGGGTATATCCCCTGTTGCTGAGAATTTATCTTCTAGCCTCAAAGATTTTAAAAATCTTTTAGATGTGTTAGTGAATTTCCAGTTAGTGAAAAAAAACTCTTCTCAAATGACCAGTATTTGCATGAACGATATGGGCATAGCTTCTCGAAACCATGTGGCTAAAGGTGATAACTGAAATATTCTGGTGTGATTTAAGATCTAGTCAACTAGGACAGTTTTTATAAATGCAGCTTTTAAATGAAAAAAGCCAGCGTGGACACAGTGACTCAGTGATCAAAAACAAGAAAAATTACCAAATGTGCTCTTGCTTTCAAACTAAAATCCTGTTAATTGAACTGCACACACAAATATCTAGTAAATACACTGTAAGTTTTCAATTAAAGGAACAATTGAAATCTATATTTTTTTGGAGTATGTGTATGTTCAAATCGACATGTGTTTGATTCTTGACATACTGTATCTTAAGCATTATTTTTGCTACTGTGCTTTTGAATAGAGAAATTCAGCTGTCAGGAGGCTCTCTAAAATTTCTAGTTAAAAATAATAATAAAACAATGAAGAGCAGAGAAATACATTGCATCTGGAAAATTGCTAACTTCTTTGATTTACTTCTCCCTTTCCCCTGCCACATTCCAAGCTCTTTCAGACGAGTGAAATGTCAACCTCCTTGAAAGATTCTTAAGTTCATAAAGGCAAAGTCAATTAATTGAAATGACGATGACTTCCATGGCTCAGATCAGAGCAAGATCTACTCTTTGTACTCTGTTAGGAGTTTCTTGTGGTTCCAGCAGACTTTAGGAATTTGCTGGGAAGCCCTAATGGCTGAAGGACAGGAATACAGGAATTTTTTAAAATTACATGAAAAGAAAAGTACTTTTATCCACTAAGTGTCTCTTGCTAGTAGGAAAATATTTACAGCAATTAGACATCTTTTGTAATAAAATTTTAGATCAGGCAGATGATGATGATGAGTGATGTCCTGAACAAACATTCCCTGACTTCCTCATAGCACTGTTCTTTATGGCTTTTTTTTTGTTTTGTTTTCCCATTTTGGTTTTGCTCCTAAGAAAAACTTGTTCAACTTTGGCCCTGAAAATTATGCTTACATGCAGGAGTTCTGGTTAAAGGATTGTTTGAGCAGCTGTTAAATAGCCTTCATATTTCAGGAGAGAATGACTTATTTTAATAAATTCATATCTCATTCATAGGAATTTGTGAACTAAAATTTAGAACTTAAATGTAATCCTTTTATCTTTAAAGATTTCACAAATTAGTAGTGTTCATTTTCCTTTTCTTCTTTCATAGTTTAGACTTCAGTGCCTCTTGACAAATAGTTTGTGCTTTTAAAATGAACGACAAAACCCATAAAGTGTGAATTTCACTTTCTTAGTTTTCCTATTTTTTTTCTCCTTATTATATTTACTAATTAGTTGGAGTTTGGGGAGCTCAGCTATTTGTTTATTTTCAATTCAAAATATCTCTGATTGAAACACCATTTGTAATACTCTGTATAAATTTAATTAGCATATATCTCATACCTAAAAGTACTAAATACTACTTAGGATAATAAAGTGTATAGCAGAATGGTGGTTTTTGTGCTTCATACATTTGCAGTCTTCCTAGATACATACATAATATGTATACCTTCAACCATGCATTCTCTAGTGTGTTAATAATCTAACTTCTTATTGGCTAAATTTTTATTATGTGTTTTATTTTCCAAAATATACTAAAAATGAACTTTTGAAGTAATCAGTTAAGAGAAAGCTGAAACAAAAATATTGCATGAAGTATACTTCCTGGATTTTCTTTGAAGAAATTCGACTAAGTTTCATTTACTACACTTGATATTGTCTATGAAAAGATTCAGCTCATGTCCTTTAAAGACAAAAGTATAAAACAATTAAGGAGAATTTTATTTACTTTTCTTTGGGCTCATTATTGATATATTCTGGATTGAGTGTACATTAAGTTTTATCATCGTGGACATTTGATTCCATGATTGTATCCTTTTTACTTCTTCAACATATTTTTTCTGTCTTATTTCACCTGAGTGATGTGTTAATGCTTGAACCTTTGTGAAAAGAGATAAATTTATGGGGGACATATGTGTGGTTTTTAGATTTTTTTCTTTTTTTGAAACAGGATCCCCCTGTAACTCCAGCTGGTGAGGATCAGGCTGGCTACCATTTCACAGAGACCTGCCTGCCTCTGTCTCCCAAATGCTGGTGTTAAGGGTATGTGCCACAACACATGATATTTTCTAGATTTGTAAGCATAAAATAAAATTTCAGAAAATGTTTTGGGAATTTTGCAGACATCTCATGTCTCAAGAATATAAATGCTTGTTTTTTTATACAACTTATGAGAGCAGAAAAAAAAAAACCACAGTAAACTTTGTCCATAGTATTGACAATATATCTCAAAATAATAATGAGTTACTTAACCTGTGTAACCCTAGGAAACCCTTGAAATTGGGTATCCAAATAGCATGAATGTGTTTTGTCCATTGTTTCATCTGGATGTTGATTCTTGTACCTTCAATGAACAGAGTTTGGGATTATCTTTGCATTTAGAGCAGTTCTTATAAAGATGGTATGTGTAATTCCCTCTTTTATCTTTACTTTGCTCAAATCCTCAAATACTGAGTCCATGTTTTGACTTCTATAGTAGAAATAGCACATGGGTCTGGTGTTTATGTAATGCTGCTTGTGTATTTATATGTTGATGCTAAAGATTTAGTTTATTAGCACTAGATAATATCTTGAAAAAGTGAAAAGTTCAGTTATAGAGTTTGCATAAGCTGCTTAAAATGTTAATTTTCTAAATTTATCAGCTACCCTGACTTTTATCTTTCAACATTTAATTTAAATAGCATTTTATATGACAAGCAATTGTGTTGAATATGATTTTAAGAATAACTACCACATATGTTCTTTAATATTTTAGGGAAAAGATGTGAATGATCTTATTTTTGAATTCCAAGTTACGCTGAATTCTATTGATTAAAATACAAAGAAAAATCCCCAAATCTTCATTACTTAACACATAATTTCTTCTTTTTAACCCATTTCTAGTTTGAGAAATTATGCACTAACATTACAATACATTTTATTTCTTTATAGCTATTCATGTTTTCCATTGAATAAAGCATACCGTTTTAGAACAGAATCAGTTTAATAAAATGGTATATTAAGTAATATTTTTGTTCTTATTATATGCATTTTCTTATTTTTGTTCTTTTTATATGCATTTCATAAAGTGAGGTGGTACTTCCTGATGATGAAAACAAGAATGGAGTCAGAAGTGAGATGTCATTCAGCAGAGTCCCATTTATGACACACAAAAAACACTGATTGGCTATAATATTTTGTAGCATATAAGTGCTAAAATAGAATTTGTTTTTAATATTAATTAAAAATTAAAAAATATTTTTAGATCCTTTGAGAATTTTAATAATTTATTAGTGTGTGTCTGTGTGTGTTTCTTTGTGTGTGTCTCTCTCTGTGTGTGTGTCTGTGTGTGTCTCTATGTGTGCTTGTGTTTGTGTGTGTGTCCGTGTGTGTGTGTCTGAGTCTGTGTCTGTGTGTGTTTGAAGTTTGTGCCATGTGTGGAAGAAAGAGGAAAACTTTGTGGAGTTGCTTTTCTCCTTTCAGCTTTATGTGGGCTCCAAGGATTGATCTCAGGTGCTCAGGCTTGTGTAGCAAGCACTTTGGTTTTCCCATCTCAGTGACCCCATGGAATAAATAAAAATTTTTAAAAAAAACTTTCTTTTTAAGAAAACATATTGTCACCGGTATCCTGGAAAACTACTGTAAAAAAGTAGCTAGCAAAACTACAAGACAGGCGTTTGCTAATTTTTCAGTTTTACTCAGAAAATAGTAGAGGGCTGAGAATAATCCAGAACCATTGCCAGCAGTACTGTAATATAAATTTTTCAAAACTGGGCAAAAGCAGCCTCCTACAGGCTGACTACGCAGTGTAAATGTGTGTGCACAAGACTCATACACAAAAGCTTTCCATCATGAGAGCTCATAATTTAGATAGGAAGTCAGGGGAAACATATTTCTACATAGAACTCAGAGCTTTATAAATAGCAATGGAAAAATAATTACACCTTTGTTTCCACTTATCCTTAGAATGAAATAGTATTTATGAGTATGGAAAGCACATCTCAATACCATAGGTTTCAGTATCTGAATTCTGACAATAACACAACTGTTTACGTATTATTTACATTGTATTAGGTATTGTAAGTTATCTGAAGATGATTTAAAGCAGACAAGAGGTTGCATATAGGTTATATGCAAATACTGCTCCATTTAAAATATTTATTTTTTAAAATTATGTTCATATTGTCTGTGTGTGTGTATGTGTGCATGTGTGTAGTGTGGAGTTCACACAGAAGATGTCAGATCCCCTGGAGCTGGAGTTACAGATAGTTGTGAATTGGATCATGTGGGTTCTAGGAACTGGAACTCAGATCTTCTATAAAAGCAATATATGCCTCCAAATGCTGCTCAATTTTTACAGAGACTTGAATGTCCTTGGATTTGAGCACCTGTGGAGGTGCTGGATCCAATCTTATTTGAATACCCAGGAGCAAATGTGGTATTAGCAGTATATGTGATTTTTTTCACCAGTAGAAAGAAGAAATGTCTTATATTATGTATTTTATTAAGGACTTTTTGAATAATTATAATTTAAGTAAATTACTTGACGAACATTTTCAAACCATTTAAAATTGGTTTTTAACTCAGTGAGAGCTAGTTCATGTCTTGTTAAAGTCTTTATACAGAAGTACAGATACTAATATAGCCTAAAGTTACTTTTGTAAACATTCAGATGCCTGTATTTAAGTAAAGTTCTGTTTCCCCAAGCCTCTGAGTTTCATTTTATTTTTAAAACATCTAAGAAATTTTGCTGGACTGCTATATGTCCATGACGTTAACAATCACATCAAGGTAATGTTACCACAGAGGAGTCCCATGAAAGATGAATGTATAATAAACATTTATCAGATCATCTCTTCATAGCAGAATGTAGGCATTAAAGAGAATAGGCTTTTTTGAAGCAGACAACTCCAAAAAATACATTTGAATGAATGAGAGAGAGTCAGGATACTGTAGGTGGGGATTATAATTTCAGGGATAGTTTGAAGAATGTTCTAACAGCAGAGAGATTTAGGGATTGCCACTTCTACCAAGCGGAGTCATTCAATGTCCTGGAAAACTTTGTCACCAATAATAGAAAAAGTGTCATAAAGTTTTAAAAGACTTCACTTTTCATATTTATTTCTTCATTTAACTTCCACAATTTTGTGACATTGCATTAAATAGATTAGGAACCTTACAGTTAGTAGATATAAGAAACTGCTAACCCTCACCTCCTGCTACCCTATCCTATATGATTTTCTTAAAGCTACAAAGGAGGAAGTCTATATAAGTGATACCATATTGTAGTCTGTGAAATGTTTAAGGAAATAATTTTTTAAAACATAAGTCCCAGTTTTCCTGCTATTCTCTCAAGTTCAGATTTTTTTCTGTCTTCTCTTCATTTGTTAAATCTTAAAATTTCATTATATTTAATTTATTAAATATTTACTGAAAAATTACTCTCACACTGTGCTAAAACCTTAGAGAAAATAATATGCTGGTTGTGGAGGAAGAAGAGAACCAGGACTATTATGATTTAACCTAGAAGAATCTAAAGGAAAATGTTCCTGTAAAACAGAGAACAGCACAATTACTATATCACTTTCTACTTCAGAGAAGGCTACAGAGAGAAGGTAGAACTAGACTTTGAACGATGACCAAGAGTGTATATTTTTTCCTGTGGAAGAAAAGCCAAGCTGAAATTTTCATATCTAATAAGTCTTATTTGACATATGTACAGCATACTACCCATAGCTTTTAACTCATAACTCATTAAAATTTTTCTTTTCAATTATTATTATGCTTATTAACTAGGCTAGAATTCTCAAATGCAAAAGAAAAAGTTATTTGTTTTGTTTAATATTTAATGATGTTTTCCAAATTTTCTACTATCAAATAATCGAATCATATGTGCTAAGTACAAAATACTAAATTGTGTGATGCTAATGATAGAAATGAGAAGGAATTTATCGCTGGCATTTGTTTTCAAGAAACACTTTGTCTAGTTGGATGGCTGATATTTACTGAAAGTTTTCTAACATTAAAGATAACGATTTTTTTTTTTTTTTGGTCTTTTTGAAGCAGGGTCTCCCTGCAGCCCTAGCTGTCCTGGAACTCACTATGTAGACCAGGCTGGCCTTGAACTCACAGAGATCCTCCTGCCTCTGCCTCCCAAGTGCTGGGACTACAGGCATGGGCCACCATGCCCTGCTGAAAGATAACATTTTTAATATGACCTAAATATAGGGATATAAAAGAAAACAATAAAAAATGAGAGCACAGCTGTAAAATAGACATCTAAAGAAAGCTGATGGAAAAGTTCAAGATTAAGTGCTCACCCTGGTGTACCCCTTGAACTCTGACCATGAAAAAGACAGCCAGAAGATACTGAGATCAATGTAGAAAATATCCCCAACTCCCAAGGAAGAGAGAAGGAAAGGAAGCAGTTGGGAATTTCTGGCTGTGTGTCTTTAATTTAACTCTTTGTCTGCCTGGTTGGCCAGCATTTGTCTCACTTTATAAAACATCCTTGCCTGAAATTTGTGAACAGAGGCTTAAGAGAGGAATCTCTGCCTCTTATCTCCACCTTTCTATTTCCAGCTGCGAAAGTGATTGATTCTTTTTAAAGTTCTAAGGCGCTTCCTCTTGTAGATGTTTTCTAGTACAAAGGGAAAATGCTTTCTAGTACAAAGGGGAAAAAAAGCATTATTTGAGGAATTACCTAATACAAATTTTAAAGATCTAGTCAGAGAGCTAAATGTGAAGACGGAAAATAAATGCAAGAATGTGGTAGGCTCATATAGTTGTGTACCTCAGCATTTGTGGTTGTGTGAAGATTTAAAATGCTTTATATCATGTGTTTATTGTTTGAGGCTGAGACTGGTGATGAGTTGGAAAGAGAATCATGGTTCTGATCTGAGATGTGGCATGTCTGTCTGATCCATCTACATCAGCTCTCAATTCTCAGGGTTCTGTTTCCATGTGTAGCACGGCTGATCCATCGCATCTCACCTCTCATTTCTCAGGATTCACTTCGATGCAGCAAATATTTATTGAGTGCTTATGGCTGCCGATTTTTCGAAGCCACAGAAAAAATAATGAGATGTTAGAAAAATGTGACATGACCCCAGGAAGACAGCTGTGTCCACAGAGAACCATCAGCATCCTTGCCACTTAAAATTAGAGGTTCATTTTAATTACATTAATAACACCAAGAGTGCTATTAATAGCTTCAAGGTGCAATGATTTTTACCCTGGATTCTGATTTTTATCTGCAGAAATCATCAGATACAAATTGCAGTCCCCGAGGCTTGATTTAAGAACATCATCCCCCGGTCTAGTGTTAGTTAGGCACATTCCTAATAGCTCAGCAGAGGAGCGGCATTAGCCATTATATAAACTAATTGGGTTAATTCTGCTTTGGAATTTTGACAAATAATGTAACTGAGATAAACAAAGGGTCACTTATGCATCTACTTGTACACATTTATCTACACTTTTTATTTATACTGCTAAATGCTTAAAACAACACAAGGCTATAAATTTGCCTTTTCTTTCGGGTTCTCTTGGCAGGATTTCTTACATGCTTAACTTTTAAAAAGTGGAGTTCGGTCTCCTCTCTCAAATAAATAAGAAAGAAGTGGAAGGAAAAACTGTGGCTACAAAGTAGTTCTAACCCATTAAACACAGATGGCTCACAGGGGGCTTAATCATCAGGAGCAAACACACATCAGGCTGAAATATAGAGCTGTTTTCTATCACTTGTTACCATTTGAACGACTGTCTCAGGAAAGTGAATTCCATCTATCTTCCTGGCCATCAGATGCCCTTTGAATACTCCTCTCTCTGATGTAGCAAGGTTCCTCTTCAGAACTTACTGAGATGAATGAGCTCTTGCCACACATAGAAGTGAAAGAAAACATTTCTTTCTCTTCCAGAACAGATGAGATTCTTCAGTAGGAGAATGGATTTGACCTTGTAAAGTGGACCAAAGTAATTAACAAACAAACCCTTCTAGGGCAGATTGTCTTTATCCTGGTGTTCTAACAGAAGCTGGAGTTTTGTTTTGTTTTAAATATGATCATTACTCTGTTACAATCTAATCATGTGAAAATAATCCAAACTTTGCAGTAAAAATCCATTAAAATTCTTTCTATATAATATAGTTTGAAAAACATTTAAAATTTTTATGGATTGATTCTTATTTATGTTGTTGACAATTTAAATTAGTCGACAAATTATTAAAGGAGATCCATGAAACTTATTTCATGAACAAAACTAGGGTTAGGTCTTAAAACTTATTGTGCAATGATTATTGTTCCAAAATCCAGATTAATTTTGCTTTAGTCTCATACCCTATAAGCTTCTTTAATACATGTATCTCCTACTTAATGATCCATCTTCTATAGTGTCATCCACTCCTTGACTAGCACATTTTACTTTTAAAAATTATTTTATTTATTAATTTTATTTTATGTGTACGTGTGTATTGCCTGCATGTAAGTAAGTGCACCCATGTCGTGCAATGCCCATGGAGGGCAGAAGAGGCTGTCAGATCCCCTGGAACTGGAGTTATGGATAGTTGTTAGCTGCCATGTGGGCGGGTGCTGGGTCTTCTGCAAGAACAGTCAGTGTTCCTAACCGCTGAGCCATCTCTCCAGCCCGTTTGTTTACTTTTTAATCTATTCTCATCTTTGGAAACTATACTAAGCTAAAGCTTATTCTTCAAGGATAAGTCCTTGATTGTCTTCCACAGGAAGTCCCTGTGAGAATACAGGAACAATAAGTGAACAACTTTCTGGCTTTCAATAGCATATATGTTTAGCTAGTGCTTTTAAAGTGAGTGACAAGTCTTGAGTAAACACAGCTGAAAAGCCATTCAGAGGCTGTTCTTCTACCAAGGATTTTAGTCTTATTATTTCATTTATCTTTCTGACTGAGTTAGTAAACCATTCAACAATGTGAACACTTAGAGTCAGATTAAAAGTGATATTTTCAACCCCCAAATAATCTAGTCAGCTCCAGCCATTCGCAGAAAGGCATTTAACAGAGGAAGTCTGTTAAATTTATTGTACATTTATTTAGCGTTTGCAAAATCTACCTTTCTAAAATCAACAAGAAAATCGATAAACAAAAGAGATATCAGACTAGCCAAAAAATCCTGTCTAAATGCATTTTGAAAATCCAGAAATATTTATTATCAAGAGAAGTATTATTAAATCTACTTTTTTAATTGTTTTAATTTTTACCAGTAGATGGCACTGCATAAATATGAGATGAATTTATAACCAATGTGACTTGGGGGGAATAAGGGAATTATTAATTGTGCTGGTAGGTGTGAAGATCTTCTAGCTAGAATTAGATTTTCTAGTCAAGTTGTACCTTGGAGCCCCAGGAGTTCTATGTCAGAGAAGGATATAACTTCATTAACTAATTTGATTTATGAAACAAAGTGCTTCTCTATGATGGATGAGAAGATCAATTCTATTAATCTCCTTTCTAGATGAGATAACTGAAGCGGAGAGTTTAGTTGATTCCAGTCTTACAGCTACCAAGTGTTAGGACTAGGATGTAGCAAAAACATTTGTTTAAGGGTGTTCCCTCTTAATTCACTAGCTTGAATTACCTTCATCTACTCAACACTTTTAAAGGATCTGATTGATACATTGCAGCTAGAGAAGCAGAGGTGTTCTAGGAGGTGATTATGATGAGCAAGGCAAGTGTCCTCAAGAGGACTGGATGAAAAGTTCAGGAGAAAAGATCAAGTTAGTAATATTAAGCAATACCAGGAAGGAAGAAAATACCATGCAGACAGATCTACTAGCTTCGACATTTGCTTAGTGTGGCATTGGATATTGTTGCTCCAGTATGTTGTATATTTGTCAGGTTTAGAAAAAGCTTATTAAAAGCTGTAATAAACAGATTGCAACATGTTCAGTGTGCCACACACCACTTCTAGTAACTTGCCTTTCTTGTACTTTGGGCATCTGCATTTAGAATCACAGCACACTGGAATTTCCCATTCTTTGCTGGTACCTTAAAATACTCAAGAGTTTTGACTTGGTTTCGTCAATATGCCGTTGCGTAATCCCATCAAGGTTTCCAGCATCTCGACCTCTGCATGTTTTCTCTGACACCGCTTTCGAACTTCACTTCCTTTCCTATCCAGTTTACACATGGCAGCCCATTCTTTATTCTTGGGCTGATATCCTCCTATCCCTGCTGTTTTTCTTTTATCACACCTGTTTCCACGTGGGCTAATGAACATCTCTAAAAAGAAATCAGAAAAGTACGTAGATTAGTTCCACCAAAAGAACACATTTTAATTCTACTAGAAATGTGGTTTGTCAGTCCCACAGGGACTCTCTGCATGCCTGAACTCACTAGGTCATTTTTCTTTCCTGCTTTCAAACGTAAACATTGCAAACTTTGTTCACTCCTCCCATCTCATACCTCAATGCTTATCCGTTTCATTGCAGCGTCTCTCACACAAAAGATGTTCTAAAATATCACTTCCAATCTCTGCCACTACATCCATAAAGATCTCCCTATCTAATCCATCTGTATCCATACAACTATAATAAATGCTTTTCTTTGAGTGTCTACTTGGGAAAGATATATTTTCTTTCTAACTGCAATCTGATTCCTGCATTGCATCTCATTCCATCGTTAGAAATTTTATGGCATCTATTATATGTTTAAAATTGGCTTTTCAGCTTTTTGCATATTTTATTTATTGACAGTACCAACGATGTATATAGGGAAAAAAATCCCACTCAATCACTATTTCTAGATTTTCTGACAAACATCCTAAAATATTGTCTCTTTACTCATGTATTCAATTTTCCGTCCCTTCCACTATTCAATACTCTACAATTAGATTTTGAGAATTGACAACTGTAGTCATTACTTTCTATGTTTATTTTCACGTTCGCCAATCTAAATATAATGGTCATATTCTAGATATTTTGATCAAATTTGAACTGTGTTGAGTTGTGTTCTCCCAAAAGACATGCTCAAGTCAACCTCCAATACCTGTGTATGTGTTCTTGTTTAGAAATAAGGTCTTTACAGATAATCAAGTTAAGATAAGGCTATATTAGATTAGGATTGACTCTAATTCAATTATTGATATATGTATAAGAACAGAGAAATTAGGACATGGATAGAGGAAGACTGTCACATGATAAAAAATCACAGAGATTGATCTTAGAAACCAAGGCACACCAAGAACTTCTGGCAACCATGGAAAGAGTAGAAGGCAGTTGTTAAGCCAATTTTCCTTCAGAGCATCTAGAGCTGCCATACCTATGAGCCACCACCTTTCCAAGCCTCTAGTTTCCAAACTGCAAGACAAGATGTTCTTATTGTTCTTATTTATCCAGTATGTGACAGTTACAATGGTCATGGAAATGAATGCTATAAAAATTTATAGATTCAATTCCTCCTCCTCTCCCCTTCCTTATGCCATGCCGCCTCCTCCTCCTCCTCCTCCTTCTCCTCCTCCT
>NW_008329039.1:1659152-1667350 GCF_000622305.1 Nannospalax galili
CTTCTTCTTCTTCTTCTTCTTCTTCTTCTTCTTCTTCTTCTTCTTCTTCTTCTCTTCTTCTTCATTCTTTTGAAGCAGGGTCTCACTATGTAACCCTGTTAGGCCCCTGGAACTTTCCATGTAGACTAAGATGACCAGTAACTCACTGATAATCACCTGCCTGTGCCGCCTAAGTGCTGGAATTAAAGGTGTGTGCCGCCATTCCCTGTTCATTTGGCTCTTTTAATTTCAACTCCTCCATCTATTACAAAGCAGATTTCTATTTTCCTAGTCATCTTCTTCCAGCTCCATCTTCTCCACAGTGCACAGTTCCCTATGTTCCAGTGTTGGAGATTTTCAGCGTTCTTTACTCTGTCCTCTTCTCACTCTCAATACCCTTTTCAGGGGCCTTTGTTGCAATGTATGTTCCCCATATCCCACCCCATGCCTGTCTTATGGTATATGTTTAATCACCTAAGAAGGATCATAAAAGTATTACTCCTGATGTTTAATAACATTGTATAATTAACGTCTTCCAGTTTTGGAGCAGTTTTTGGTTTTTACAATTTTTGCTTGAGAAGTAGGATTCATTCTTGCATACCCCCTCCTATCTCTAATTAATTAGTGTGGTGTACTTTTACAGTTGATGAGCTGGTGTGGATACATTATTATTTTCAAAATTCACACTTTACTTAGGGCACACTCCCTGTTCTGTACCTATTATGGACTTTCATAAATTTAAAATAACACATAGTACACTTAGGGTGGCATACAAAATAGTTTATTAGTCTTTAAATTCCCCATGTTGCACCTATTCAGCCCATCCTGCCTCTTGCTGAACCTCTGGCAGGCATGTATGTTTTTATCGCTACAGCAGGTCAGTATTATCTCTACTTAGGATATCATAACTGTAATCGTAAAGTATGTGGTCTTTCCAGATTGGGTTCTTTAACTCAACATCTTCTGAGTTTCTTCCTTTTCTTTCCAGTATTCAATAGCTTGTTTCATCTGCTATCAAATCATGTTTTACTATATAGAGGAATGTGCACAGTGTGTGTATTTAGCTATATACCATTTCAAGTCCTACCAGCAATGAATGGCAGTCTTGCTTCTCTGGTCTCCACCATTGAACTGCAGTGTTTTGACTTTAGCCATTCTTTAAGATATGTACTGGCATTTCAATCTGCTTTTAACTTGCAATTCTCTGATATCACAATGTGAAATGTCTCTTCAGTAGTCTTACCTTTCATTTCTGTGTCTTTTCCAATGAGATAGCCAAATCATTTCCTTACATTTTTACATATATATATTTGTATGTGCTATGTATGTGTGCCTATTTGCATGTATGTGGACACTTGTGTGTGCCTGTATGCTCATCCACTTTGTTTGTATCTGTGGGTGTTGATTTGTATCTGATGTGTGGTGGGGCTTGGAAAGTTCATAGCCACATCCCGTTTTCAGTATGCTGCTTTCTCTCCCTCTGGCATCCTGCAGTGCCTCTCCACCAGGATAGATGCTTATCCATCTGGAACTGTAAGCCCAAGAAACTCATCCTTCTATAAGCTGCCTTGTTCATGGTGCTTACCACAGCAGCAGAAATGTAACTAATAAAATACCCTGCTTGTAAGTGTGAGCAATTTATGTTTGGTGTCTCAACTTTCAAGCATTATAGCAACAGACAATGGAGTCATTAATATCTCATTGTCTTCACTGAGCTGGTATTCCTCCAAGCCACCATCATCCCTCGGGAGGAATATTTCTTGCATCCAGTCTCTCTCCAGTTGACAGAGTTCTTTTTAAAGCACAAATCTGAAATCAATGCCTGATCAGTACAGTCTTCTGAGTTTACAGATCGCACCTTGTCACCATTTTGGAGAAGAAAAAAAAAATCCAGTTTCTTCTGTGCATTATAAGGACATCACTCTCATTCATTCTACCCTAATTATCTCTTACAGGACAGACCTCACTGAAAAATGTCATTTCATTGAGCACTAGGCTTCAATGTATTAATTAGCTTCCCAAAGAACAAAGATAAAAGTGTACAAAATTCAGTTGTAGCATCCTAACTATGTAAATTATCTAGACTGAAGAAAAACGTCAATTTGGTTTTCATGGTCAGGAGCTTTGAAAGCTGAAATAGTAAACATTACTAACTCCAACTAGTGGGCATTGTTTTTCTATATTTTATAGCTAAATCAGTATTTTTCTCTGCAATGGAGTATGAAGAACACTAATTCCTCAGGCAGATAAAGGTATTCATCAAAGCAAACAAGTTTGTTTGTCAGCTAGGTAAAGCAATTAAAAAATTCTATCCTTTAGGAATTTTCAGAATCTTTAATATGTTAATATTAAATAGTAATATATAATCTTCTGAGGCAGTGTATAATATGGGTGATTTTTCTTAATTAACAAAAAAGTTTTCATTAGGTAACACAGAAATGAGAAATAATGATATAGGTTTTGATGCTCTCCTCAGGGTATGTATGTGCCAACCAGATTTTTGTTGTTAAATACAGGTCCTTTAGAATGTCTGGCTCAGAGATGCAATTACATACCTTATCTAATAGATCTAACTTTTCTCAGCCATGTCCATCTGTTTTGCAATACAGTACACAAAAGTTTCCAAAATAAATGTCCTTGGAATTTAGTATACATAAAATAAAGTTTGTATTTGACACAGAAAATGGTAAGCCCGTGAGAAGTTATGTAAAAAATCCTTGAGTACTTACGTACAATTTGGATTGCCAAACATTTAGTATTATAGGATTTTTAAAACAAGAACTTCAAAGGTAAAACACGATTCTTACTAATGAATATCACATGTGATATAGCTGAAGCCCCTGTAGGCAACAGTCAGGGCCGGCCTGGTGTGATCAGAGAACATGGCCACCTGTGAGCCGCAATCTGAGGGCCCTGAACCACCTATGAACCACCTATCTGCCTCCCAAATCAATTCCCATCCATCCTTTGAATGAGTGTGTCACCAGAAGCATTAGCATATAGATTGTTGCCTATAAAAGGTGACACTCTGATTTAATGGTGCCTAGAAGTTATATGGGTTTATTAATTTTGTTATGTGCCATAGTCTTATCACTGAGTAGTAACTACAACTTATTTAATCACATATCTCAAGTATTATAGGGAGTGCTTCTCATGTCCATGACCCCAACTTAACATCTTTGATCATTTAGAGTGCCAAGCACAATTCTAAGTTTTTACTTGGTTTATATCATTTGATTATCTTAAAAAGTCCTTGAAGTTGATCATCCTTTTATACCCATTTTACAGATGATGAAACTGAAGATTGGAGCTCTATAACTCTTGATCAAGAGGTATAGTGTTTGAAATGGCTTTGAATTTTTCTCTATCTGACATACAAGCCTGAATAACTATGAAGATCCAGCTGGGACAGACTTGAGTGACATTTTTATAGGCAAAATAAACTTCATTGTAGAAAAAAGAAAAATAAGCCCAGGGCTCAAAATAATCTATTTGCATTACTCAGGGTTCGGATGGAACAGATATGTAGGTTTTACTGTGGGAAAATAAAAATGTCAAGTCTATGAAACTGCCACCATCAGTGGAGCCATCGACTGTGAGATCCAGAGCAACAAGGACTTAGAGCTTGGCTTTGTGAAGAGGAAATAATGGCAGAATCAAAAACGGAATCAGACGAACCCCAATGAGCAAATTTTCCTGCCCAACAATTCTATGTATTTTTTGTGATTATGTGTATAGTGTGCATACATGTGTGTATCCATGTTCCCATATATCCATGGATGTTTGTGTGCTTCCCTGTGGAGTTTGAGGTCGATTGCTTGTTCATCTTATTCTCTGAGGTAGAGTCTCTCAGTCAAACTCAGAGCTTGCTGATAGCCAGCTTATCTTTTTGGATTTTTTTGGAAGGATTAGAACCAAACACATCTAGCCTGGCATTTTCTGTGGGTTCTGGGAATCTTAATTCTGGTCTTCTTTCTTTCATGGCAAGCAGTTTGATCTCTGGGCCATCTTCCCAACCCTTTCCAATAATTTTGAATAGGCATAAGAATTTTGAAAAAATTCTGTACATTTTATATGGTGTTTGCTGGGGCTGGAGCGATGGCTCAGCGGTTAAGAGCACTGACTGCTCTTGTAGAGGAGCCAGTTTCGATTCCCAGCACCCACATTGTGGCTATGAACCATCTTTAACTCCAGTTCCAGGGGAATCAGAAGCCCTCTTCTGACCTCCACGACATTGTACGACACGGGTGCACTCATACAAGTAGGCAATACACTCATGCACATAAAAAGAAAATGGTGTTTGCTACTTCATAAGCTATGTATATAATAAAATAGGTTTGAATAGAAATGATGTTTTTCACCATTAAAACCATTAGAAAATAGAACTCTTGAGGTTAAGTTACCAAGAAGAATTTCCCAATGATAAAATGAAGCACTTTGCCCACTCTTCCCTAGTGCTTAGTGCTGTCCTGAAATAACTTTACTGATTTGAGGCTTGAGAATGAAAAGGCCTTTTGGAAATGTCAAATACACAGAGGGTGTGCTCCATGGAAATATATTCAGAGTGTTATAACAAGTGCAGATGACTGTCCTTACTGAAAAACAAGGGCCCATAATAATTATTCTAACTACTGAAGCAAAGTAGTTCTTTCATCAGAAATGGGTTTCTAAAATACATAGTATTTACATATTTAGCATTTCATATTCCTTGTCTTCTATAATCACTTTTTTGTTTCTTTAATCATTTTTCATATAAAGACAATCTTTTTTACCATCTCATATTTTTTTCTACAACATCCTGCTCAGTGCCTAATCAATAGCATTTGGTCATTAGATTTAAAAAAAAAATTCTGACATTTAGTGACAGCAGATACTGCTATTAAGAAAATTAGGAATATAGAAACTAGAAATTTTTTATGGTGGTTGTTGGACTTTAGACAGTGTCTTTCAAGTGAACTTCCCCAGGAGAGAATGCTAATTTCATCATTCAAAGCAAAAGTGAGATTCTTAACGAGAGTTGATAAATAACAAAAGGTAATAGAGGAAATTATTACTCTATGAAGCACTTTAAAAATCATTTTAAAATGCACTCTGGGAAATAGCTTCCATTGTTAACCTTAGTACATAGACGAGGAAGTAGGCTAAGAGAAAGAGCCAGTCATTCATCCAAAGTCACACCACTTCAGCAGTAGGAGTCAAGTTCCTCTATACCGAATTTGTAACCATTATTGTATGCATGCTCTCCTGGTAAAAGCTCACATGGAACCCAGTTCAGGCTTCATTTGTTAGTGTATTGGAGTCTTACTCTGTAAAAGAAAGGGTCATTTGAGTTTGTCCCTCAAATCCATTTGAAATATAATATTTATGAGCTTCTTTGTTATTGCAAAGCCTTACAGAGAAGACTACTTGTGCAGTGTTCAAGATGGAATATAAGTGGAAAAATCTAGAAGAATGAATGATGATTTATGGAGGGAGAAATAAAAATCATACATATTAATAACTTCTGAAATATACTGGACTCAGTATTCCTTGGGCATAGGAAAAATAGCTTTTGAAGACTTGGCCTTTGGCAGTCACATACCTAGAAGATGAAACTTAAAACCTGGAAAACGTGTTTGTTTGTTGTTTATTTGTTTTGTTTTAGGTATTTGAATACAGATAGCTAATACGGGATATTTATTTTCTTAGCCACATTCATAATTAATGATAAATTAGAAAAATTTTGCTAAGGACTCTTGGACTCCCATTTCTAAAATATCTGCCTCTGACTTTTGGTGTGACCAAAGGACTTTAGTCATTGTTTTCAAGTGAACTATTCTTCTTTGTAACTCCATCTTCCATTTTTATTAACCAGTCAAGCATGTTTTACTTTACACTGTGATAAGGGGATAAGAAACAGCTTCCCCACATCTAAGGCGATCTTAATCAATTTCAAGAAATACATGAGTGGCATAGTGTGGAAGCTTCCTGCCTTGAGGAGGAAGAGATCTCCTTTGGATTATTACTTTTGATTCTGTTGATAGAGAAAATTAGGTAACCCAGAGACAAGGTACTTTTTTTTTTTTGCCTGTGAACTTTTTGAAAGGACAAGAGGAAAACTGTCACCCCCGCTTGACCCTCAACTAACCTTTCACTTTTCACATATGTTTTGAAGTGCCAGCCATGTTGATTTCCATGGCTGTTTGGGTACAGGTTTTGAAGAAATATGCTGCCTCCAAGTCTTTAATCACAGTTTTGAACTTTGAATATGAACACTAAAATACACTTATGGCTCGCAGAAAAATATGACACTGATAACTAATGCAGAAACTGTTACCAAGTTGTGTTAAGTGGTCCCCCACACAGTGAGATAAACACAAGGTCTGGTCCTATTGCCTGGATGGGAAGTAAGTTGTGTAAGCTTAGTGAACTTGAAGGGGTTGTATGAGGAAGCAGGCTACATATATACAACTTGTTCTGTGACGCAGTTCCAGAAATGCCGATTTCTTTGGAAGGCATTTACTTCAATGTGAATTAAACAATTGTGTGCAAATAGTTATGCCAAGGTCACAGGAATGAGAGAAGAAAGAATAATGTACAGTTAGTATGATAGGAGACTCATATAGCAAAAAGAAGGAAAGAAAGTGGCAAATACTTGTACATAGTAAAGTCTGTTTCAGTAAGGACCAGCCCAAAAGAGTCAATGTGCAATTAATAATAAGCATCTGTGATATGGGCCTCCAAGGAAAAGAAGAGCGTTATCTCTCACCTTCTCCTTTATCATCTGCTAAATGACTTTAATTCTGTCTACTATTGTCCTTGCTAACAATGCTCTACCTCTGAAAAAGCCTCTAAGTTCATATGAATGGAATGAAAATCAAGTCTTGCTAACATCCAGGGGAAAAGCTGGCAGCCTTCCACAAATGCTTTTCTATAATACCACCTTCCTGATTTTCATTTTCATTGGGAGGAGGGGAGAGAGAGTGTTGGGGAACATTGAGAACCTCTGGGGATTAGCACCTATTCAGACACCTCATGACTTGGGTTTTAGAGGCTGAGTCCCTAGAGAGCCTTCATGAAGGACTGTGAAAAAGGGAGTCTGTGTAGGCAAATCCAGAGAGAAAAAAATACCTTCTATCTGTGATATCAGTTGTGTCTGCCAGTCTCTGAGTCTCCTACTGGGAACTGGCATCTCCTTGGAATTGGCATGTGAATTCTAATGAAATATGAGCCTAATATTGATTGAATGTGGTGATAGATATGGCAAATTCAATGCTACAGAAAATGAGCATCATTTTTCTGTGAATTTCCAATGGGAAGACAGGAAATGTCCAATAAAACTATGGAATTTATTCTTTTTCATTGGCTGTTTTTTTTTTTTTTTTTTGAGATAGGGTCTCCTGTAGTCCCAGCTTGCCAGGAAGTCACTATGCAGATCAGGCCCACCACAAACTCAGAGATCCATTTGCCTGCCTCGTTGGGACGAAAGGTGTGGGTCACCAAGTCCATCTTGAATTTATTCTTACCATTATTTTTTTCTTGTGTATGGTGTGCATATGTGTAATTATGTGTTTGCATATGTGGGTGCACATATGTATATGTGTGCATATGTGTGCAAACATGTGGAGACCAGAACTGAAGTTGAGGATGAGCATCTTCCTCTATCACTCTCTGCTTTATTTGGGTCAGAGTCTCTTGCTGAACCTGGAGTTTGCTATTTCTGGCTAGTCCAACTAATCAGCTTGTCCTGGGGATCCCCTGTCTCTGCCTCCCAAGTGCTGAGTTTATAGGAGATGGCTATGTCTGTCCTCCAGATCTGAACTCCAGTCCTCATACTTGTGAGGCAAATAGTTTATCCACTGAGCTGTCTTCCCAGCCTGAACTGAATTAATTTAAATAATAAAAAAAATCCATGAACAACACAGATTTATCAAATCTGAATGTCTAGTCTGTGCTGAATAAAGTCTTTTAAGTATCATGGGCATTGGAGAAACCCATACTTAGACACAAATCCTTTCCTAAGGGGATTTGTAGTTTAACTACTACCATAAAAAGAGTTCAAAAGGCAGGCACATGTGATGTCACTTGTTAGTCTTATGTTCCTGGGAGGAAAATCATGTTCTAACAATTTATATAGGGTTTTCTATTGTCAGGGATAGATATCCCTCAGCTTAAAAAAAAAACTTCATGTAGTTCTGAAGAAACAAAAGTTCAATAATAAATATATGTGCTGATACCTT
>NW_008329039.1:1667477-1742399 GCF_000622305.1 Nannospalax galili
TATTGTCAGGGATAGATATCCCTCAGCTTAAAAAAAAACTTCATGTAGTTCTGAAGAAACAAAAGTTCAATAATAAATATATGTGCTGATACCTTGTACAATATTTCTTTAACTCTAATGCCAGCGATTTAGAACTATATCTCAATGTTGCATGTGTGTATATATGTGTATACATGTGATTGTGTGTGTACGTGATAAGTCCATGAGGGAAGGTGAATAGGAAAGAGTTATGTGTTCTGAGGTCATACTGAATGGGTCTTTCATACATTAATGACTAACATTAGCTTGAAGAAAAAAATGATCCTGAGTATCCCATGGAGATCAAAATAAAAAGGAAAAGTTCTCTGGGTTGGAATATAAATTTAATATATTATATAGAGTTAAGTAAAATAAATGTAAATCTGCATTGAATATTATATGTCACTATCCATAGCTCATCTCCCAAACACTGAAGCATTGGATTTAGACATATCTCTGCTTAAAACTCTTCAGTATCTCCACATCTTAGAACTATCATCCTTCTGCAGCATGCTTAACAAGGCCTTTTATGATCTGTTACCTGCTGCCATCTCTAGACCTCTCACTTGATGTTCCAGTCTGGGAACCAAATGTTCTCCTATTCAATGTACAATATCCTCTTTTGATTTTGAAATTTTCCTACTTATTATCTTTGAAGAGAAAAACACTATTTGCTGAGTCTGTATAATTGTCTTCCTAGCCATCAAGTTCAATTTGAAATTCACATGTTTCAGGGTGCCCTTTCTGGCCCTCTGTTGACATTGACCAGGGGTTTTGCCCAGCATTTACATAGCGCCTTCTATAACTCTGATAATAGAAACTATAGTAATTTATTATAGCTGCGACTACAACACTTTATTCTCTCCTCCTTACACTATAATCCTTGAAGACTGTAGGGATAACGTCCATTTCATCTTAAGTATCTGTAAAATAGAAGAAATGCAATGTTTTTTCATTCATTCATTTATGATGTTAGGCACTGTTCTAGATGCTTGGTATATAACAACGAACAAAAGGATGAAATTTTCTGCTCCAGTGGAGATGTTTTTCTAAAGAAATAAGTGAAAATATAATTTGTAGGAAATCATGCATGCTAGATTAAAAGCAAAGTAGATGGGGAGAGACTGGACTCATGAGGTAAAACAGTGAATTTTGGTAAAAAGAGCACTGTAAACAAAGAAGTAATAACTGTTGAGGCAGGTTGTCAGCCTGTGACTAAAACAAGAGCTCAAATAGGACAGAGGATCAGTTCTCTTTCTCTCTGACATCGAGAAATGTAACTCTGATTCTGTATTTGTTCAACTTAGTAAGCATGCAGAACATTTTCAGAATTGCTTATTTGTACCTAAAACTTTGGATTTTAGTATAAGAATAAGAAATATTCTTGTCTTATGATCCTCTTTTGAATGAATCTGTCACATGTTGGCTATTAGCCAACACTATCAAATAATATTGGTCACAATAGTTCACATTTTTCCGTGCAGTTTAATATTTGGACAGGAAGCCCGGAACAGTATCTTCCTGTATCAAAAGATAGCACTGAGTAATAAGTCCAATTCCTTGACACCTGTATTAAAAAAGGAGGAAGCACTTTATAGTACACATATTATGACTTGGCAGGGTATATGTCTGCCCAGTCCTTTATCTCTGGGGAAGCTGTTCCACAGATGGACTGATTGCCCCAGTAGAGCTTGTGGTTAAGTGATTACCACTATTTAGTTCTTAATTTCCATTGACATATATTCTTTCTACATAGTTTGCCAAATGGAAGAAAACCTGACATTGTAGATAGCTATTCATTGAGAACTTTTCAACTATGTTTATCTTTTCACAGCAATTCCATTATCTCTGTTTAAAATACTTTTTAAAAAATATTATAAAGATAATTAAAAGCTAAAAAATGAGTCAGAATTCCTCACCTGAGATGTTCAGATGGATTTTACATGGGCTGGAATTACTCCTACCAGGTCTGGAGCTGGAAGAGAACAGCGCTACCTGTGAGTTAGCATGTGCCTTTTGAATTCCACCTAAAGTGACATGAATACTGCCCTTGAAGAGTGTGTCGAAGATATGAAACCTGCTCTTCTACTTGATTTTGCAATAGGTTAGTTCATAAAGTGGAAAATTATCTTTGAAAATGGCACATTGTATTTTAATAATCATTACAGCAAGTATAACCTATACCAAATATTAAATAATAACATTAGCAACGTTTCTGAAGATCAGTAATAGACAAAGGTCGGCTGCTTAAGATACTGTGCTGGCCAAATGGAAAAGATGAACAGGCTGAGTTAGGCTCAATAAACACTTGTGCCTGGCTTACTTTTGTTAATGGACTAATGCAGTTGGTTTTTTTAAAATGGTTAAAGCATAGAATTACTAAACAATCATACAAAAATTGAGTATTTTCTTGGATACAGACAATCAAAGAAGTGTGTCAGTGATTTTAACAGGGTATCTGTGGGCCTAAGCTGTTCTTTCCTGATAACCCAAGTTGCATTGTTTCTCTGTCACCTTTACCCAGTAGCTTTTATTTTCCTCTAGTGACTCAATGCAAGTTCATGATCCCTCCTCCGAACTTTCTCACTTCTCCCTCCCCAGTACACCTTCCCTTTTCTCTTCCTCTTCCTCCTCCACTACCATTTTAGCTAATGAATTTGCTTTGGTTATTTTCCTTTAACATTCTAGTTCCCTACCATCAATCCCTCAAAACTGCTTTCTGAATCCCTTTCACACTAATAACTATGAGAGCTCCATTTTCCTTCCAGAATCCTTGTAGGGTAAACAGAAGGATTTGATCACTAAATAGTGACTATGCCACACTTATCTTCTCAGGGTACACCTTCTTCTCCTGAAATGCACACACATCTGCACACTAATTCTTTGTGTGCTCCAAGTGTGATTGCTTTGTCTGTCCTACTCACGTCAATCACTGAGAAAGTTCTCTTTTTTTTCTGACCTAAGTCACTGAAAGCATCAAACAAGTTGGTGTGACTAGACAGCGTCACTCTCTACTCTCTGTCTTGTTTGTTATGACATGCAATGAGTTGCCTGATGTTTCTGTACATTTTAAATTACAACATTTTCTTTGAAACCTGCTGCTACTGTTTAAGGGAGGTATCTGTGAAATCTCCAGTTCCCAGCACCCCCACAACAGTTGGATCTTGTCAGTTGCTCCTGAATGTTTCCACTATACTTTGATCATATTCCCATTGTTTCAAACAGTACACTTAGATAAAAATTCAAATATTTCCTCTGCTAGATTGTACATTTTCAGAAATTATTTTTGTATACCTTTAGTGTGTAGACTTCCTTTCATTGAGTAAGTTCCTATGAAAATATTCTGTAAATAGTGAATGCTTGCACCTTAATTATAAAAAACAAAATGTTGAATTATCACTATGCAAAGAAACTATGAATAAGAAATGACAGCAAAAAATATGATACCTGATTTCAAAGAAAAACATTCCTGAGCTGTTAGTTTTTGGATTAGATTATACATAAAAGTTGAAAATAGGTCATCTTTACTTATTCACATCCATGACTTGATGAATTTTCAGGAAAAAATACAGAAGAATTCTGCTTACTTATGAAAGTATGTTTTCTTATTGAATTAAAGGCAATGCATGAGGTTCAGAAGCCTACATGCTTTGAAGATTTTACTTAGCCTTAAGTTTATGTAACTTTTAATTGGTAGCATATGTTCTATGAATGTCTATGTATATGAACGTGTACAAAAAATACATATGAATTAAGATATAAAAATCTCTACAGATCCTCCTTACTGGTTTATATTCTTTTGCTTTACAAAAATCTAAAATTTACTTAATTCATATAATTACTATACTGCTTTAACAAATAAAACCTTCTACAAGTTTTTATCTGCTGTTATGCATACATCTTTCTATACCACCTAAACACATTTGCATGTAGAAGAAGAGAACAAGAAGAAAGGAGAGGAGCGAAATGTTTGTGACAAGAGGCATTTGTGAGGCTACATACCTTGTGCCTGTATGTCCTGCAGTGAGTCTGTGTATTTGGAATTCATGCAAATATATCTATATCTTTGTATGTCACTGTCTATACATTCACATTTGCACCTGTGGTTAAGCTATTTTTTTTTCAAACAAATGCTTTCTGTTTATGTGTAGCTTTTACTTTTATAAATGAATATATCTATGTTATCCAAAATAGCAACTATCAAAATCATAAGCTTAATAAGCAGGCTAAAGTTACATAATATATAAGTTTTGAATTTTAGCTATCAAAGAATAGACATATTAACCAAGATGTAAATATTAGAAGGTTTTCTTCCTGTTAATGAGCATTACAAATTTTAATGCTTTTGATATCTGTAACATGGAGTGAGGTGTCCTTTTGGACATTAAGCATTTAGTTTTCCATCCCAGTTTTTGTAGAGTAGGTAGTTCAGTATCCTGTGCAATTTAAACTGAATTAATAGCTTAAACATTTAAAAACTTTGTTGCATACAGTATTTATTAATTGTAACTCCTTTTCTGCAATCCAATTTCATGCTTTATGTAAAAAGAGTAACATTGACTATAATTGCAAAACATAAAATGAAACTTGTTCTACCCAACAAGATACCTAAATGTTAAAAGCAATAGATTATTTAGTAAAATAGCTTATTCAAGGAAAGACCATCATATTTCTAATTTTAATTCTTAATAAACCTTTTCCTGCTGTCAATAGCTCCAAGTTGTATTTGCTCATAAAGAATATCACTTAAATACTTACTGTCATCTGACTGTATTAAAAAGTTGCTATTTCTACATACATATGAACAAACAGCAAAATATTTATTTCTGTGCCTATGGAAGCATAAGTGATTTATTGATAATATAAATATGGATATTTCAGTTTCAGTAAATCAACTAGAAGCTGTCAGCCTTGAGAAGAGTATAAGAGCATAAGGAAAGCCTTTGTTGGAAAATGCATTGAAGAAAGGATGTCTATTTAAACTGAGCTACTTAGCCATCAGCCTAAAACAGATTCATTGCTACAGTTTTTATTGTGATAGCATTTAGTGGATATGAAATAGTAGATGTCATAAAAATAAATAATGTCATGCTTGTTTTCTAAGAGTTTTATTTCAAGACTTGAGAAGGCAATCTTAGACTTAGCTTCATATTGGTGAATGAGTTTCTTTAAGCCTTTTCCAAACAAAAACTATATTTTTTCAAAAACTCTAGGCAAATAAAGTCTTTGAGAAAGAAACAGAATTCGGATAAGGGTTTTGTGATTGGTTTCAATAGTCATCAACCTTGTATGTGATAATATGAATAGACCGAATTGTAAGAAAAATTGTGCACATACCATGTCAAGTGTTAGTTATGAACTAAGTATATATTAGCTTTTCTAAGCATAAATTTCTTAAATTCAGTATTAATTATTTTATTAATGTTTCTTCTGTGATATTTACAAGTATAAGGACATTTATTTTATTATGGGGGTAGAAGACACAAAGGAAACTTAAATTCTCTTGTCAACATTTTAGTATTTCTGATGAGTAAAGAAAGAGACTACAGATTGAAAATTTTGTTCATCGAAAATAAGAACTGTTTTAAAATCTTTCAAAAACTTTAAAAATTAACTAGATATACAATAGTCCTATAAAGTCTGATTTGTGTCCCCAAACAAAAATGTACATTAAATTGGGCATGGGGGAGGTGCAGTTGGGGGAGGCGCAGATAGGGAAGAGGGTCTAAATGCCATCAAACTATATCATATGAAAATCATAAAAATTTAATAAAAATAAAATTAAATTAGAAAATTAGTTAATTTCTTTCACCACTTGCTGATTATCAGACATGCCTTTCATTGACTTTCTCACATCTATAGTCATTCCTCTTCTCTCCCCTCATATCCCCTCCCCTCCTCTCCCCTCTCTCCTCTTCTCTTTCTTCTTTCAGGGATGACATAGATAAAATAGCAAGGGTATGGAAAACATAGAAATGCAGAAAGAAAGGCAAAAAGTGAAGAATGAGAGGTAACAGACTGCCTAGGAAACAAGTGACATGGAAGTTATTTAAGATAAATCATGCATATATTTTTGTTTGATTTCTTGTTATTTCTTCTTGTGTTTTTATGTTTTTATTATTAAAATTATTTTATTAAGTTTTTGTGCATTTCATATAATACATCTTAATAAAATTTAGATCCCCTTTCTCCTCCCCGCCTACAATACCCCCGCCACCAGATGTCATATATGTTAAGTCCTATTCAGTCAAGCATTTCTATCCAGGTGTCCCTTGGTGCAAGTTCATCCATTGGAGTCTAGTCCACATAACTAGAGTCACTCCCTTAAAGAAGATCTACTCTCCCTCACCCCACAGTAGTCATTTGCTAATAGTTCCTTGGCTAGGGTTGGGGCCTGCTGTCCATTTCCCCAGCTCCATGTGGAGTTTTTGTCCAATTGAATCAGCACAGGTCTTGTGCATGCTGTCAATGTTGCTGCAAGTTCATATAAACAACTTTCCAGTGGCCTGAAAGACTTTTTTCTTATGTTCATGCTTTAAGAACATCTGAATATATGTGAAGCAATATGAACACAGGAATTATTTTAAAGCATAAAATTAGTTCAGAAACATATTCATAAGTAGGAAATTCAATATTTGTAAGATTAAAAATAAAATATAAAACATATTGTAATACATTATCATCTATTAAGTTATTCATTTCTGGTAGTCTATTTTATTATTTAATAAATTAGCCATTCCTGGTGACTAGTCTTTATTGTTTCATTTTCTTGTCTCAGTTATGAAGACAATGTGATTTATTTTAATTGCTGCTACTGATACATCAGTACATTTATATAAGACTTTGCACTGTAGATTGGAGGACAGCACGGTCTACATAGTGAGTTCCAGGCCAGTCAGGGCTATATAGTGGGACCTAAAAGGATACTACAAAAAAAGTACTCCACACTAAAAGTCCTTCATAATTTGCTTGATTGGAATCCAGTAGAACTTTCCCCCAAAATAAACAATTTTGAAAATGGTGGTTAAGTTCTCAGGATAATTCACAAACTCTCATTTAGCTTAGCCCTATAGGCTTACATGAGCATTCTGCACACATATAGGAGACATTCTCCAGTTAAGAAATATTCCTCCAAGAAATTTCTCCAAGTAAGAAACAATTCTCCAGAAAAAAAATCAGATTCCATTGTCTTTGTAAGATGGGTTCTTTCCTCTTTTTTCTTTTTCACATGCCATCTTTAGCCCTCCTCGACCTCTCAAATCCCTTTTGTGAAACACTGCCCTACAAAGGAAGAGGATCTTCTCACCCTTAAGAATAAGAGATGTCCACTTATATTTGTTCAGTTTCCTTAGACAGAGGGTATCTTTTTAAAAACAGTGGGTGGCAGCAGAAAAAAGCTGTGGTCACCTCATTCTACAAACAGATTTTTCTCTTTGCTGCAGGGTAAGAGGTTTGCCTTTTCCTTGGATTTCCTCAGACAGCTACTTGCCACTGCACGCATATGTCAAATAAAAAAGCGCAAAGATTGCACCTGGTTTCACAGAAGGATATTTTATTGTGTGATCAAAACAAAATTCTCTATGTGACTAAACTTCCATGGAACATACATACTACAATTCCTCATAGATGTGTAAATTCATGGGGAAGTGGACGATGTGTGATCATGCTTAGAGGATTTTAGCAGACAGCATTGTAAACCTGCAGACATTTTTATCCTAATTCTTATAAGGGAATGATGCTGTTTTATGTCTTTAACTTTCACTCAATTATATTCTCAATTTAGGATTGGATGCAGTCTGCATGCATTTAATATCACATCTCTAGATCTGGTCAAGGTTTCCTTCTAAACTTAAAGGAAACAGTTGAAAGGAAAAACCCAGAATAAAATATCTTAGGAAGACTTAGCCTGGGTCTGGCTATGTTTAGATTTCTTCAAATTTTGGCTCAGTTTTAAACTGTATTGGCAGACTCATTCACAACTGTGGCTTTAGCCTATTTTTTTTATTTGGCTAATATGATTTGTTAAAACATTCTCTGTTTATTTCTTCTTGCTTAACATTTTTCCACACAGCAGGCATAATGAATTTTTGTTTATGATGGGCTGTGCTGCCTGAATTATGGTATGGAATCTGGGTTTGGTTTCTTTGCAAAGGTATTTTATTGCTCTTTTAGGGAATTTATGCAGCTTCTGGTATTCTATCTCAAACATAAGTTTCTCTGAAGTTGGTTGCTAAGGAGGACTTATTTCTAAGGAAAACTAAGCTGTATCTGGTAATAAATAATCACCACAATTTATTAAAATTAGATTTCCCAGATTTCTTGGCATAAGTGTTATCATATTTCCTACTAACCAGTTTTTGCATTTGAATTATGGACAATTCAACAAATAATGTGTATCTTTTAAACTAAAGGTCCTCAAAGCTTTTAAAAATGCCATATGCAAAGGCGCTGATCAACTGCAGAAAACACATATTAAGATATATTCTCCCTCAAGAACTAAAGAGATCATGTTTCTTTCTACAAAGAACACCACTGTGGGCTACATTCTAAAATAAAAGTCGCTGAAGAAATGACTATACCCCTTTGAGATGACTCACTGTCAACTTAAATTGCATAAAATAAATGTCTAAAGAAACCAAACCACAATTTCCGGGTTAATGTGAAAATTTACCACCATCCCATGTAAACTAACTTGATGTGTTAGAACTTTTGCTAGAGAAGAAAATTCATTAACTGATATACTAATTCATTGTTGGATTGCATACTATTTTCACTAAGAGATTTTAAAATGCAACTGTTTAGGGTCACTTGTACTATTTTTTCTTGAGGTAGTAAAAATGCAGAAAGAAGTCCCAAAAGTCTGTTTATTTGTGAGACAGCTATACAAATGCCTGCATTTACAGCAATATACAGCACAGATACTGAAGCAAGGCTGGTCTCATTTGGAATCCCAGTTTTACCTCTAAGTGTGTTGCTAAATCTATGTTGAATCTCACTTTCCTCATCTGTGAAATAAAAGGAAGAATGCATGCTTGAATGATTATTGTGCAGCAATGTGATGTAATGAACACAAAGTGTCTAGAGTTACAATAATATATATTTTATCTATGACAGCTGATTTTGCAAGTTTATTATTATGTAGGAATAGTTATCAATGCATCAAAACTGAAAATTTAAAATATAAAGATGGGTACTTATGACAGATTTTTGTAAATGTAAATTTAGCATTTAATGGTTGACAAGAAAATAAGGATCAGCAACCAAGAAATAGTATTATCAGAGGACAAAGACTAATATGATTGTGCAGTTCCCCTTATGAATTTAGAAATAAATTATTCATTATCAAAGAACCTAAACAGATGTTTAGGGGAGAAACAGAAAGTGATCAAAGTGATGAAAAGTAAAACCCAAGGCAAATGAAATAGAAGTAATGTTACCATGTATCTTGTTTCCTTAGGTCTAGAGTTGTCCTGTTAGGGAATATTTCCTGCTCTAGTAATCAAGAGCATAGTTTTTGGATATGACCCAATTATTCAACCAGGGATCTTATATTAGTCAATTTGCTATTTGCTTCATCTCTATGCTTCATAATATAAAGCCTTATTGTAACACCAGAGAGTACATTCATGGCTCCACATTAATAAAGATGGAATGCTTAGAATAGGCCTACACATATGCAGTAGCCAGTAAACCCAGCTAATACATTATATCTAAGGTCTTATCTTATTTATATGTACACAGACTAGGGTTGTAAGAAATATCCAACATGTAAACAACACTTCTGTATCATACATAAGTCTCTTATTTCTTTGCATTTTGTGGTGGGGATAAGCATGTAATTTAAACCAGAAAGTCATATTAGTATATCTGTATTATTTAATTTTCATATTAATTTACATATGTAAAACATTTATATATCAAAGAAAACAAAACCCCATCTCTATATTTAAAAAGATCCCTCTTAACCTTAAAAGACCTTATATTTGATGACTGCTGTTCTTTCTTCACTGACTGCTTTGCTATAAGTTTGATAGACTCTTGCTTTACTGTCATTTTTATAATTCAAAAACCCATAATACCTAAAAAGTTAAAGTTCTTTCTATAGCTAACTTTCTAATAAAACATAGTGTGACCTAAATAAGTGTTTGCAACCTTTATCTAGAATACTGTTAAGTATAGACTTCTATGTATTCTTAGTATGTATGCTTATATGTGTGTTGTGTAGCAATTTTATTTGAGATAAAAACTTTCATCTTAGAGGGATGTTCCTTAAGACACAGACTATTCTAAAGAGCAGTGGAATATTCCACCCTTCAGAGAAGCTCCTTAAGATGAGAAAATAAACACCTTAAAAGCTTTAGGAAGTCCCTGAAATTGACCATATTTATTAGGCCCCTCCTTATCCAAGAATATATAAGAAGTCAGGATTGTTGAGAAACCCTCAGACAAGCTGGTCTGTCTAGAAGAGACAGACACAGTCGAGCTGCCTGAAGAAGTTCCTACCAATTGAACTGCCTGAATTACATTCTCCAACTTCTTGAGCTGCCTGAAAGTTGTGTAGTGAGCTCCAGATTTCCAACTTTTGGAAGTTGTCACCTATGCTGGGGTGGGCTTTAATGATATAGCTGTCCATCTGTAAGTAACCCATTCTCCGGTAAGTAACCCCAGGAAAACTCATAGATTCACCCGGTTGGATAAAGGGGGTATACTTAGTTTAGTCTGTTGTTGGTTTCTTATCTGGGGTGAGTAGATATTTGTTCATGTTTACCCCCAAAGAGTCACAAAACAGTGTGTATGTTACCATGAGCTAGGTTATGCTGCAATGAAAAAAAATCCCAAATCTGATTTCTTTAAAAATTTTTTTGGTTTATTTTTATTTTGTGTTATGAGTGTTATGCCTTCATGGACATAAGTGCATCTGTGTCATGCAATGCCTGTGGAAATCAGAAGAAAGAGTCAGATCCTCTGTAACTGGAGTTACAGACAATTGTTCGCCATTATGTGTGTAGATCCCCTGTAACTGGAGTTGCAGTTATCAACTGTCATGTGGGTACTGGTATTCAAACCTGGGTCTTCTACAAGTGCCCCCAATGCTCTGAACTGCTGAGCTATCTCTATGGCACGCCCTCAATCTCTTTAAATAACAAGTCCAGTATGTTTTCACATATTCAACAAACTAGGCTGATAGCACACCATGCATTTCAAATATTGATAGGTCTCACGACCAAGGTGCAGAAAACCCTCAGAATGATCTTGTATTAGCTAATATTTGGGGGATTAAACTGATGGCTCAGTGTTTAAGAACACTTCCTGCTCTTGCAGAGGACCCAGGTTCAGTTCCAAGTACTTATTTTGGGTGGCTTACACCCACCTATAATTCCTGTTCCAAAGGCTCTGATGCCCTTTTTTGGTGTTCATGGGTACCTGTACTCACATGCCTATATACACAGAGACACACACATACACATAAACGTTAAAATACACATAATCCTCTTCTGGGCCTTTTGAGAGACAGAACTGGAAATACTGGGCAAATGATTACCGCATTATATGTCATTGCAGAAAGACTATTATGGTAATTATTGAGTTCAGTCTGAGAAACCTGTCTGAAGTGTTTTTCATTACATATTAATTATGCCATGTTATTTTTCTAAATACTAAAATAAATTTGGATGAAGTTTTCAGATGTTAATTAAGAATTAGTAGCATGTAGATAGCTAGGGCCTGAAAAATAATGGGACATGGTCCTTATTTTTATGGAATTCATAGTTCAATGAGGGAGTCAGACACAGTCAAAAACACTCAGTGCATAAATAATGTGTTCCATCGGTGGTTTGATGAGTATGACACAGCACAGACATAAAAGCTCAACGCAGCTATACCAAAACTAAATAGAATGACTTCAGATAGAGGTTACACTGAAGTTGGGAAGTGATAAAGTTATAGGCATTGGAGTTATGATGACCATTTCTAAATATTTAACTATTTTTTTTTGTTGCCTGAACCTCTGTTTGGTTCATATACAATATGTACCAATTCTTAATAGAATATTTTATAGTTATGTAGCTCTTTAATAGTTGAGAATTTCAAATATACATAGAATGTATTTTAAAGAAATCCACTCCCTATTTCCTTGCTGCAGTCCGTCCTCTAACCCTACCACTACCTTCCCATCTGAACTTCATGTACTCTTCATTTAAACCTAATAAATCCACTCATTGCTGCCTGGATATGCATGTGTGCAGGACCATTCACTTGAGCATGGATAGCCTTTCAGGAGCTGCATCATTGAAGAAAACTGACTCTCCCTCCCCCAGCAGCCATCGATGGCCAATAGTGCCTAGGTTGGACTTCATGAGTTCCTCCTTCATCCATACTGAGACTTTTCCTGGCTTCATCTTGTGCAGGTCTTGTGCACGAAGTCACAGACACTGTGATTTCATATGTGTAATGGCACTGTCATATTCGGCATGGCTATTTGTGAACGTTTGGTCTACATTAAATTTGATGTTGTTCCATAGAGAATAGATAAGAATTGAGTTTGACAGTAAAATCTTTATGCTCCATTATGATGAGGAAAGCTGTAATATTATTATGAGTAAGCTGTAATAATATAGTTTAAATGGCATTCTGTGTACAGCAAAGGCAATGAACTCTTTCCCAGGGGAATGCAAACCATTCTGTGTTTAAAATCATCAAAAAATATTGTCTACTTAGATGAAAGTCTCAAACAATAAATAAAACATATTTTTAAAATATATTTTAAACCAATCTTTCTAGGAGCTGGAGCAATAGGTCAGTCAGTAAAGTGCATGTTGCGTGAACATGAGGACCTGAGTCAGATCCCCCCAAATGTGCCGAAAGCTGGATGTGTTGGCATGTTTGACTTCTACTCTAGGTTAGAGTACAGAAGTCATGGCTTTCTCTCCTCAGTTTCTACTATGAAGCTTGCATTGCTTTGGCTCATGACTGATTCCTTGGTATTCAAAACCAGCAACAAAACTTTTCTGTCCCATCTGATCGGCATGCCATTCTTTTTCTGACTCTGATCTTTCTGTCACCTTCTGATAAGACCCCTTGTGATTACATTGAACCTACACGAAAATACAAAATATCTCAGTGCTCAGCTCTGGCACTGGATAGGCAGTGACAGGCAGATTCCTGGAGCTCACTGGCCAGCATCATAGTCTACTTGGCGAGTTACAGGCCAGTGAGAAAACTATTTCAGAAAAACAAGGCAAATATCACCTTAGTAATGACATCTGAGGACAACACCCTATATTTTTCTGACTTTCATGTTCATTGAACAAACAACCACACACAAAAAATGCGCACACACACGAATCTTTCATAAATAGAGGATGAAAGGTAGGAATGTCAAACTCATTGAACAAAGTGATTTATGAGAAGTAACGACAACTATTCTGTTTTTGCATTTGTCCTTCTTAGTAATACATTTTCTGTACAGATCTTATACTCAATATTAAACCTGGTTGAGAACTAAAATCTTAAACATTTTTGCATTTGTTTGAGTAAATGTTTATACAAAACTGTTCCTCAAATTTGTGCTAGGGCTTTGTTGGCTTTAGCTTTTCCTTATGTATGTTGTAAATATGTCATCCTATCTGAGGTTACATGTGTTTTATCACTGTCAATGTATATTATAATTCTTGAAAAAAGTGAGTAGAGTACGATAGATGAGCTTTATACAAAAAGTGGTGTAAACACCTCCTTAATAAAAGCACAGCTGCATTTTCACGAACACTAAGCGAAATTGCAAGACAATCTCTGAGATGAGAAAAACATGAAAAAATGAAACAGGTTGCATTTGTAAAGGAAACACTTCATTACAAAGAAGATGTGGAATATTTAAAGATACTGAAGTCTGATTTTAAAATTATATTTTGCAAGTTTATGTAATTGCAACATTTAAGAAATGCATGATCCAAGATGATATTTATATTCTCTCTTATGCATATATATTTTATAATAAAGTTTAAAATTCCTCTATAATTGTTTAGTTCCACATACATTTTTGGAAAAAGATACATTTGTGTCTGTATTAGTTTTTTGTACTTCTGCTGTAAAAGTCATAAACCTAGTCGCTTAAAATAGAAATATATTGCCTTATATTTCTGGAGATGAGAGATTCAAAATCAGTTTCATTGAGGTAAAGTAAAACTATAAGCTTGACTTCTCTAGGTTAGAGCACAGAATTCATTTCGTTGTTTCCTAAACTTCTACTTCTAACCTTATATTGTTTGGCTCATGACCCTTCCTTGGTATTCAAAATCAACAGCAAAATATTTCTCTCCTATCTGATCTGCACTTCCATCCTAATGCCTTTCTCTTTTCTCCCATCTCAACATCTCTAGTCTCACCTCTGTGTTTCTTTGACTCCGTAAAACAACATGAAGAGGGTTCCTTAACTATGTAACATTCCAGGGATAAGGATGTGGATATCTTTGGGAGGCCACTTAGTCTACACAGCATGCAAGTTTCTGATGGACATCAACAAGAAGTTGCACAGGCATTCCAAACTCAGCATGTCAAAAAATAATCTATGAAATTATTCTGTTCCTTAGGTCAAATGCTTGGTTTTTATTTCATCCCTTGGTTGGCAGTAAAGCCATTCCTTCATTCACTGATGTCAGAAATGCAGAGTTCACCCATGACTTTTCCTCTATTCTTTATATGTAGTAAATTATGACTTTCAATTTTTCATTTTTAATTTTCCACCCCATGAACTTTGCCCAATTTTAGTCAATTTTCTTTTGGGCTCTCATTCTCAACTGCATCATGCTTGTTACCATCTAATTATAAAAACAAATTCTTTCCTTCTGAGCAAAAGATAGACTGTATCTCCCTAAATTGCTTGGAATATAGATGTGACCACATAACTAGCCTAGGCATATGGAAGTGAAGCCTGCTACGCCTTGGACTGGTGTATGAAATCCATCCACGGTTAACTGGCCATGCTCTCCTCTCTGTCAGCGCAATGCTGAAAACTTTGAAAACCACAGAAGCCTCGTTGATGGTGGCACAAACACCAGATGAAGGATCTTGGGCCTCAGGATCATCACCACTCCACGAAGAGACTATGAAATCAAAATTATTTATTCTGACATCATAAGCATTAATAGAATTCACTTCTATTAGATATATGCCAATTTGCATTTGGGAGTTTCTTTGTTGTAACAATTAACATGACTTTGATTCGTATAAATGTCTCAAAACCATAACTCTGTGACTTTATTCTAGACTCTCCCTTCTGGAGGGGACTTTCATATTTACCATCTTTAATCATTTAGGTAAACTATACCTTCTCCAAAAAATGTCATTGGGACCCATCTTTGTGGATGAATGCTTCTTCCTGTTTCCTTAGAAAATAGGCTTGGTCCAATGAGTATGTTTCAGCATTAAATTGAAATTAAGTTCAACTATCTTGTGACCTAGCTCTACAATTAAATTTGTGACTTCATGTATGGTATAAAAAATATTTTTGTATCTTCAGTCAGGGACACTTTTCCAACCTTATTAATACAAATTTACTATATAAAATTATTGTTGTAAGATTGCAATACTTGCTTATTGGACTGACCTAAACCAATTTCCTTGCCTATAAAAACCGTGTAATAATTCAGACCCCATATGGTTACCATGATGATTAAGTGAGGCAATATATGCAAAGCACCTGGCTCAAGCAGGGCATAGCAGGTGCTTACAGATATTTTTTCATTCCTTCACATAGACTTCCTTAAGTACTTTGGTTCATGGTTTCTTCGTTTCAGGATTGAAATTTGGCTCTGAGTTCAGTGAAAATGATTTTATGTGTGTTCTAATTTTCTCTCCTCATCCAAGCTGCAAACCTTTTAGATAGCACCATTTCTTATCCTTCATGCTGGCCCCATTGCCTTTGGACAGAGGAGGTGTTCAATATACACTTTGTGAACTGACTGAATGCTCTCTCTATGTGTTCTATTATGTTACATTAGAAACAGCTCTAAAATTAGGTCACTATGACTGAAAAAATCTTTGGCTAAGAAATAAGCCAATGCATAAAACATTCTGTCAACTTGGCTTTCATCCTAACTTATGCAGGTGTGTCTCTGCTTAGTGAATACAATATTATAGAATATGTGTCAGTTTAATGTAGGGGTTGAAGTGAGGGGTGTGTGTGTGTAAAGAAATTATGTAAAACAGTTGAATTTCCTGGCTGTCCTTACACACAGTCACACAAAGAGCGGGGAGGAGTGGAAGGAGGAGAAGGAAGAGGAGAAGGAGGGGCAAGATTAGGAGGAGGGTTCAGAGGAGGAGAAGAAGAGGAGGAGGAAAAGGAGGGAGGAGGAGGAGGAAGTGGAGGAGGAGGAGAAGAAGAAGGAGGAGGAGGAGGAGGAGGAGGAGGAGGAGGAAGAGGGAGGACGTGGGGGAGAAGGAGGAGGAGGAGAAGGAGGAGGAGGAGGGGGCATGTGAAGTTTTGCCATAACTTGGTATCCTGCTTCTCACATTCTAATCACCTCCTGGAATGTACTTCTGTTTCAAACCAACCTATCACAAGACTGTTCTCCGTTAGTCTAACTAACCTTTGCTGCTAGAGTTGAAAAGTAATCTATCATATGTCAAATGATAGAAAGAATGATTTTCCAGTGTTTGGATGGTCACCCCAAGAGAACAGTACCATGGATAAGAACGTAGACTCTAGAACCAGGCTCAGTTCATTCTCCTAATTGTATGAGACAAGCTGGCTCAAGTTGGTTCAAGCATCCAAAAATGCTCATGAAGCCCTTACTATGTTCCAGATGCTGCATTAGGTACTAAGGGAAAAGTAGTCAAGAATGCAAAGAGGAATTCTTTCTGCTACAGAGATTACATTCTAAAGGGAGATGACAGTAGACAACAACAGAAAGGTGTATAGAAAGCAATGCAGTGAAATTTTCCATGGAAAAAAGTGGAAGAACTACTAGGAAGATGAATAATAGGCACAGGTGTAAATGAAATGAATTTTCATCATAAGTGCCATGAGGGGTCTCACTGAGAATAAAATGGTATTTGAGAATGAGTCTCGAGGAGAGAGACTGCATTCTGCATGTGTCAGGTATTCTCATTGAGAAAATAAGGGTATGGGAAAATGGAGGGTTACAGACCACTTTGTCATTTTCAAGACCTTCATTTTATTCTGAGTGATTTGCAAAGCATTGAAAATGTTTTGAGCAGAGTAGTGGGCTGCTTTTCATGTTTTCAATGGACTACATTTTGGTTGAAAACTGATGTGGACTGAGAGTAGAAGCAGGTGAGAAGTAAGGACCCTACAAAAAAAATAGGTCTCAGTGTAAGATGGGACTTGGCTAATTTGTAGTAATTATGATAATAATTAGTCATCTTTTAAGCCTCATTTTGAAAACAATGAGTATGCTTCATAGATGAGGTACTGCATCAAACAGAAAATAAGATCAAGGATAACTAAGTGATATAAAGTCTGATTATGGATAAAATCACTACTCAACTATAGAACAAATACTGTAGAACAAAGTTTTACTGAAAGTACATAGGAGCTAACTTAGTCTTCTGCATTAAAAGTTTATTGTACACACAAGGTAATGAGTTACATGAATCTGAGTGCAGAAAAGATCAAACCATAGCTCTAAATAATCACATCAGTTCAGCATGAAGACAATACTGAAAGTCTTAATATTAGATGAGATCAGCAAGCGTGATTATGTATAGGTTGAAATTTTAGAGCTTGTTTGACACAGCAGTAATAATGAACTAAATGACCCAGTGTTGGGAGTAAGTTTTATGTGTAAACCTCTTAGGACATTGTCTGGTATATAATAGCATCTCAGTGCATATAACATGTGGTTATTTTATTTAAACACAATAGACTGAAATGGTCTACTCAGGTATTTTGTACCCAAAATTATGTTGTTAAATGAAAACTTAATACTATTCCATATACACGTTCTCCAAAGTACATTTTTCTATAGTACTCTTACATAATAAAATAAAATAATTGATAATGCATGAGAATTGAAAGTGAGGACTGCTTTATCTTTTTATTTTTCCTTCAATACACTCTAGATTTTGTTTTCTGATTAGGACCTAGATTAGGTTTATTGGTTTTGTTCTGCACATTAAGTTAACTTGTTATACATCTTTCATTTATATCTATAAATTATAGTATATATGTAGGTTTTACTCAACAGACTGTGAAAGCCTCTATATTTGAAGTCTCAGCACATAACAGCCCAGAACTCAAAACTAACTGAGTAGTAGCTAAATGAATGGTAAGGATGGTTATATATCAACTTAAACTAGGCATCATCCTAGGAATCCTTAATGAATTTACCATCTAGGAAAAGGCTTCGCAAGATTGGAATTAAGAACCCCATTTAATGAATGGAGTGTTTATGTTCATTGATCACATAAGATTAAATATATACACTGCTTCAGTATTTGTAATGTATCTTAAAAGCACTCTAAAACCCATGTGTTTCCTTCTTGTTCTAGAAATTCCTTGCCAATAATTTCCCAAGGCTTCGAGTATGCTAGCAAATACTCTATCAGTGAAACTCCAACCCTAACCCCCTAGTTCCTTGATTTTCAAGATCATGAGTATTGAAGACTATAGCCCATTTATTTTGTTCAGTGTCTCTGACATTGGGTTTGTCCAAGTTTCTCAATGGTTAATGCAGGTAGGCATCCCTGACCTATCACTGTGTTCTTTTGCTTGTGTTCTGTTAGGTACCATATGATTTCATGTTAGTAAAAATCATTTTGATTATATGAGTAAGGTATACTTCAGTATACAATTAACACATATAATCTACAACTATTTTGTGTGTATTTTACCACAATTTAGTCCTCCTAATCCTTTCAGTTAAGTAATGTTCTTATGAAATCTTATTCTCAGGGTTCTTTTTGAAGTGGTTACAATCAGTTTAATCAATATTTCGATATTCAGATGGTCAAAGTTTTGCCATTGAGAACGCCTTTTAGATGAGCTTCTGTCTCCTTTTGACAGGTCCTCATCTTTAATGAAGAATTTCTTGTTGCTGGGAGATGATAATATTGTAGGCCCATTTCCCTCTCCAGCCTGAAAAAAGAACCATAAGGAAGAGAACAAATAAACCAGCAAGATATATTTTTTATTATATTAACTAATTAATTAATTTGTATGTATACACATAGGTTTCAGAGTGTGTGTGTTTGTATGTGTGTGTTTGTATGTGTATACACACAGGTATCCCAGTGTGCGTGTGTGTGTGTGAAGGTCAGAGGGAAATCTGTGGGAGTTCATTCTCTCTCTTCACCATATGGGTCCCAGGAATTGAGCTCAGGTCATCATGCTCAGCAGCAAGTACCTTGACCACATAAGCTTTCTCAATGACCCCCAGATGTTGAAGCAAATGCTCATGGTGCAGGTTTGGTGGACAGAGGACAACTTATGGGAGTCAGCTCTTTCCTTCCAGAATGTGAGTTCTGAGGATCAACACAGGTTATCAGACTTAGCAGAAAACATATGACATGTTGACCCATTTTGTTGGTGTCAAGGACTGTTTTGTTATTTATTTCTTATTTCTCATTTATTTATTTAGACAAGGTCTCACTATATAGCTCCATTTGATCTTGAACTTATTTTGTAGACCATCCTGGCCTGGAACTCACAGAAACTGGCTGCCTCTGCCTCCTGAGTGCTGGGATTAAGGCATGCACAACAGCACCTCACTTTCAAGGGATATTTTAAAAATCAAACACGTATACTCTTCCAATTTATTTTCGTATTCTATATGGAACCCTTTTCTCTATTCTTGCTATGTATATGAAAGCTAATTAGGATTGTTTAGGAGTTAAAAGCCTTTGGTGAAATCAAATCTCTAGCTAATGGTAGTCACAGAACCAGTGGCATAAATTTTCCTGTATCTCACATTTTTTACTTTGCTGGGTTTTGGAGAGACATAGATGCAAAGAATTTAAGAGTTGAAAAAGCCCTTAAGTTTATAGAATCACTTTCCCACTGAAAAATTTGGTCTGAAACTTCTTGGTTCTTTCCCTAAATTTCATTAAACAATTATAGAATATTCTGGCAGTTGCCTTTCTCTGACTGTTACCCATTAGTATTATTTATATGTGCTGGTATGAAAAAGAAAGTATAGACCACAATTTTCTGCAATGCAGCTGCTGGAATGCTGGGGAAAGCTTGCTGCTTGCCCTCCTTCATGTGTTCATTGATACTACTCAGGAATCTCCACCTTCATTATTCAAAGTTCATATTTTCTTGATCTTTAATAGGCTTATAACAGAAAAGCATATTAAGACAAAAATAGTTCTGTGTTTATGCTTTTTCTATTTGAATTTAATAATATGAATAACCAATTATTATGGATTATTTTGATGAGGATTAATCTTAAGTGGAATGAGAATGCAGCTTTCTACAAATCCAGAAATCTCTAAGATTGTACCTGTTATGTATTTAAAGTCTGTGATCTAGTATCTACAATGATTCAGTGCAGCACAGGTATTTTTTAGTATTTTAATCAGCACTATATTTGACTTTATATTTTTCCAATAAAGGTAATAAAAGAAAGAGCATATTTTATTTCAAGCATGATTTTAAATACTAAATATTTTGCTTTCAAGAAAATATTTTAATTAAAAAATTCTTAAGTTTAGATAAAGAAGGAAAACAGAACATTCCAGACTACTGGAGGAACATTAATTTAATTTTTTGACCCATAAGCCTTCTTGAGAAGAGTTTACTCCTGATCCCTAATTTGAAGCCTTGGGTTTCAGAAAGAAAATGTTATCCATTCCACTGTCATGGAGGTCCAGCAGGTGACTCTGGCCATGGTGAGAAGGAAATTGAAGAATGCTTCACAATATCACAAATTTTTGTGAGCCCTTAATTGGTATTTGAATGTTTTTATATTTTATTTATTATTTTTATTTTATGTGTATGAGTGTATTGTCTGCATGTATGTGAGTGTACCCATGTCAGGAAATGCCTCAGAGGTCAGAAAAAGGCTTCAGATTCCCCTGGAACTGGAGTTAAGGATGGTTCATATCTGCCATGTGGGTGCTGGGAATGGAACCTGAGTCCTCTGCAAGAGCAGTTATTGCTCTTAATCACTGAGCCAGCCCCTTGAATCATTTTAAAAATAAAATATCATTACAAAAATCAGTGATAGCATCTAATAGTTTACTCTAAACCAGAACTTGAATCACGTAACTATGAGAAACTAGTGGATGTTACTTTAAGGTCTGATTTGATACATGGTTTTTTAAACTGAGATCGAGAAATACTGTCATGCCTTTAGTTTTATGTAAACAGAATACAATGAATATCTGTGAGACACTGCCATGATTTTTACAAAGTTTGAACAAGTGTATACATAATATGTGACATTTATGAATACTTAATTTAGTACTAGCCTCCAAGTTAGGAATGAGATAGACATAGGCACACATAGAAAGAGAGAGTGGTGGCTCTGCATGATGAATGAAACCAAAAGTGAAAAGAGAGTGACAAATTGCACTGTAATCCTGCAAATGGTAAACGTTTGTAATCAATCTGAAGAGCAAAGGGAAAATATGCATTGTCATAGGCTCCTACAAATAAAAGTCTTGACAAATGCAATAAGTTAATATCTATAAATAAAATGCCCAGTGGCACAATGAAATCAATGACTCAGTTAATATTTCATGAAAATGAAAATCTAAGTAATTTCAGATAAGGGAGTCAAACAGCAGCTTTTCAACACATGGCCTAGATTTTGCAATGTGTTTTAAAGCATATGCATACTATACATGTATTTTTAGGTGACACTTTTAAATAGCATTAAAATGAATGATCCCCTAGGTATTACAAACAGCAGTCACAGAAATGCAAAGGGTCTTTAGAGACCATTTGGAAAACTTATGATCTAACAAATTAGAAAATCGAGGACAATTGAACCAATTTGGGGGTATATTTAACCTACCAAATTGAGCCAAAAGGGGATGTAAAAGTGAATAGACTAATAACTAAGAAATGAGATTTTTACAGAAATAAAATGTCTTTCAGAAAGGAAAGAACCAAGGCCAGATAATATCATTCTTGTACTATAACAAATTTTTGAAATAAAACTAATAGTTTGCTTCTCAAACTATTTATTAGAATTGAAAAGAGGGAATCATTCCAAACTGGTTCTCTGAGAACCAGTTTGCTATCAAAACTTGACATACATGAACATATATGCAAAGATCCTTAATTACAAGCATATTGAATATTATACCAGAAAAGTCATATATTGTGATCAAATTGCCATTATTCCAGGGATGTGCACTAGTTAAGTAAGCATAATGCATCACACAAAAAGGACAACGTGCAAAAACCATGCGATCATTGCACTGATTGCATAATGAGCATTTGTTTCAACATCTGGGGGCCAGTGAGACCGCTTATGTGGTCAAGGTACTTGCTGCTGAGCATGATGGCCTGAGCTCAATTCCTAGGATCCACATGGTGAAAAGAGAGAACCAACTCCCACAGATTGCCCGCTGACCTTCACACACACACACACATACACACACACACACACACACACACACACACACACACACACACTTTTATACGTGCATTAAATAAATGTGATTTAAAATATCCAACGTCTGGGAGGTAACCAAAGGTTGTGGCAATAGCTTGTGTTGTTTTGGAAGTCACTTTAACTACCCTGACCAACAACTTAAAGGGAGGTTTTTCCTGTCTGGCAGTATTTCTTCTTATATAGCCTTCAGGTATACACATATACTCATGGTCAGATATTGTATGTGTAATTTTCAGGAGGGTTTTGAGCTAATACATTTCCCTCTGGTTTTCCACACCACCTAAGCATTATTTATCTCTAGTCTTTCTCTCACTTTGTGTAACCTCCAGCTTTGCTCCCAGGTTAAAATATCCCTTCTTTCCCCATTTTTCCATTGAAATACCTGTCTCATATCATCCCTATTCTCTTGAGCCCCCTTTTCCCCTTTATACCCATGGTTCCTTGCATGTCTTTCCTTCTTCCTTTCCCAGTTGAAAACTCCCATCTTTCCCATTCCCCCTTTGGTATAACTTAAAGGTAAAATCCTATTGCTGAAGACAGGACATACTTTGTCCACAAGACTTGTAGCAATGGAGCTGAAACTACCCTGGGAACCTTTTCCCCTGAAGACTAGCTCTCATAGTTCTAGAGTATACTATGCAAACTGATAAGGGAGAAAAATCAATCAGTTGTCCAAATCCCGGTTTAAAGCCTATTAGCCACAACAATGACTAGCATAACAAACTATAAAAGTGCAATAGTGCCCACCCCCCTTTTTTGTCTTTTTGAGACAGGGTTTCCCTGTAGTCCCAACTGTCCTGGAACTCGCTATGTAGACTAGGCTGGCCTCTGCCTCCCAAGTGCTGGGATTAAAGGCATACACTAACAGTGGCACTTGGGGATAATCAAAAGCTATCTAATTGGATTTAAATTACTCTCAATAGGGGCAAATAATGGGTGGCAATGTAAACAAGACTAGAGAAATCATAGATCCTAGAGAAAACCCTATCTATGTCATATCTCTAGACAAATCTAAGTTTGTACTGTATCCTAAATATGGTTCCTTATATTTAAAGATAAGTATTCCACTCACCACACATCAAAAAGCTTCTTTTTGTAGCAGATGGAGGCTATTACAGAGTTTCACAACTGGGCACACACAGAGAATATGTGTCTGAGAAATGCCTAGCCCTAAGTTACTCCTCTATACCCAAGGCTCATGGAAAAACCATAACAGGGTAAGAGAATATTCTTGCATCCCTCAACTCTCACCAGTGAAGTTTCCTCATGCAACAGAATGGGATGCACACAGAAGGCCACAACTTGCCAAGGTGTAGACAGTAAGACACTACAGAGTGTGTTTCCCTTGATAAGACTCATATTAAACCTCACCCACCTGTGGTTCAGGGGCCATTGTGGAAGATGGTGCAGAAAGATTGTAAGATCTGGGGTTGGTGTGTGAACGTAAGGAAACAGTCTTTCAGTCCTCTGGGAACTTGATCATATGAACTTGCAACAATGGTGACAGCACGCACAAGACCCATGCAGAGTCAATCAGATAAAAAACCAGCATAGAACTGGGGAAATGGACAGCAGGCCCCAACCTTAGCTAAAGAACTATTGGCAACTGATTACTTACTGCTGTGTGAGTTGATATTCTTTAAGGGAGTGAAGGTGTGAATGGAGGAAGGGGTCTAAATATGATTAAGATTTTTATGAAATGCAAAAAACTTTGATAAAAATATACATAGAAATTATAAAAACCCCTTGTCTGCTCATAATAAATGCTCTCAACAAATTAGGTATACAAGGGATATTCCTTAACATTATAAAGAGTATATGTGACAAACACACTGCCAACATCATAGTGAATGGAGAAAAATGGAAATCATTTTATCTAAGATCAAGAACAAGACAAGGGTGTCTACTTTTACTGTTTTTTTAAATATAGTACTAAAATGTTTGCCCAGAGAAACTAGTCACAATAAATAAAAGAACAAAATGCAAATGGCCAATAAATGTGAAAAAAATAATTAAATTGACTAGTTATTTTAGAAATATCTTTCATCCTGTATAACTACCAACTCAGAATAGAACAAGTACATTAACGTAAAATCTGAAAATCTGAAGATATTATGAGAAAAATTGGGAAAAACTTCAAGCTGTTGGTACTGGGAAAGAATTTATAAATTCCCAAAGCACAGGAAACAAAAGTAAAAACTGATAAAGCTTCTGCATAGAGAAGGAGACAGTCAAAAGGTTGGAGAGACAACCTATAGTGTGGAAAAGAGCACTTACCAGATTTCCAGTTGTCAAATGGTTAATATCTGGTACACACAAATAACTAAAATAATTCACCAATAAAATATAGTCTAATTAAAAATGAGAAATTGATCTTATTAGATGTTTTTTCTAAAGAACAAATATAAACAAATATATGAAAAATGCTAAATATTTTTTAATCCCTTAGAGAAATACAAATCAAATGATCAGCCTGGCAAGATAGCCCCAATGATGCAATAGTTGTACTTTTATCTTGGGGTATTCAACAGATGTCTAATTGGATTCAAGGTTCATTCAGTAGGAGGGAATTCATGCCTATCATTGTAAACCTAGTCAACTACTTGTGATTAGAGTAGTCATAAACCCAGAGGAGAACATATACCTGCCATTATCCTAAACCGATATGATTTTTGATTGTATTATATATATATTTATCTTTATATTCACAGATATAACTCTCAGCTCTTGTAATTTGAAGGAGACCTTTCTAATACCTTCTAGGCTTCATGTATTAGAAAATTTTGTCCCCAGTTGCTGATGCTGTTGTCAGAAATCATGGGATTTTTATAGGTGGCCTTGCTGGAGGAAGCACATCCCTGGAGGTGGGTTTGTCATGCATTGTCCCACTTCCATCTTGTCTCTCTCTGTTTCCTGCAAGTCATGGAAGATGTGAGCTCTCAGCTTTCTGCTCCTGCTGCCATGCCTGCCTCCTGCCATGCCTCCTGCCATGCCTTCCTACCATGACAGGCTTTTATCCCTCTAGAATCATAAGCCAAACAAACTTTTCTTTCTATAAGCTGCCTTGGTCATGGTGTTTTATCATGGCAACAGAATACCAGAGAGTGGGCTGTTGCTGTGAAAAGTCTGATCATGTTGTTATGTATAGGAATGTTGAAGACTTTGGAAGTTTAGACTAGAAAAACAGTAAAATGCTGAAGGTAGAGCTCAAAGGGCTATTCTAGTAAGACCAAGGTAGTTCAAGAGGGAAATGAGGACTTGAAGAGCAGCTGGTATATTTTGGCAAAGAATCTGCTGCAATCTGCCCATAACCCAAGAACTTGCCTGTGGTTAAAAAAAAACAATGGACTAATTCCTTTTGCAAAAGATATTTCAAGATAGTCTAACATTGAATCTGTTTACTGAATCAATGATTAACTTTAAGCAGATGTATAATGAAAAAGAGCACGTGGGGCAAAAGAAAAACAAAGTATAGAGTTTGGAGAAGAGAAACAGGAAACTAGGAAACATTATTGCTGTCAAGGCATGTGCTGGAAGAGAGACCATAAAAGAGAAGCTTCCACTTGAACCATGGAGAGTGCTCTCAGGGCAAGATCCCACCCAGGTAAGCCTCCAGCTTCTGAAAGGAGAAAGCCTAAGTGTTCTTCTGCTCCCACAAAACCACAAAACACAAAATCTTCTGGATATATGAAGGGGGCCAAAGTCTATCCCAAACTGGCAGCCAAATGTAGTAGTGTCATCCATGTGGTTCTGGCTTTAAAGGCATGAAATGTGTAAGAGTGAGGGGGTTATTGATTTTTCCTTTGCAGTTTCAGAAAGCTGCTGAGACCAGACAGTATGTAGCAGGGAAATCCTTGAATAAAGGAAACCCTGGGAGGTAAAGAGGCTCTGAGAAACTATTACATGAACATCAGCCTTGTTTGTAGAGGAGACCCCAAGATTTTGGAGATACCAGAGTCTTTTAAGAAATTTACCATGAAGAACTGTATACAGGGGATGGAATCAGTTTTTGTTCTAAAGTCCCAGACACCAGACATACAGAATTTGCTCTTTGCCCTGTTGCTTTTGGTCTTGTTTTGTTCTGGCATTTCCCCATTACACCTCCATTCTTCCCTTTTGGAATAGGAATGTGTATCCTGTGGCATTGTATGTTGGAAGTATGAAATCATCTTTTGTATTTTAATAGGATCTTATAGTTAAGAGGTTCTTTGAGTCTGAGAAGAAACTTTAGATTTTCGAACAGTATTGAAGCTGTTAAAAATTAAGGAGACTTTGAAGTTGAACTAAATGCATTTTGTATTATTTTGTGGTACTGAGTATATGGGGCCAAGGAGTAGAATGTGGTGGTTTGAATAGAAATGTACCTCATAGGCTCCAAATATTTCAAGAATTTTGTCTCCATATGGTGGCATTGTTGTGGGAGGCCATGGAATCTTTAGGTGTGACCTTGTTGGAGGAAGCATATCACTGGAGGTGGACTTTGAGAGTTTATAGACTTATTCCACTTTCAGCTTCTCTCTCTCTCTCTCTCTCTCTCTCTCTCTCTCTCTCCTTTCTGAGAGTGAGTGAAGATGTTAGCTCTCAGTTTCCTGCTCCAGTTCCCTTTCCTACCATGCCTCCCTATCATGATGGGCTTTTAGTCCTGTAGAACTGGAACCCAAATAAAGCAATAAATCCTTCAATATGCCTTGGTCATGGTGTTTTCGCACAGAAACAGAAAGGCAACTAGGACAGGCCTCATCAAAGTAGTTTCTTATTGCAGCAGATGGTGACTACTACAGAGATTCACAACTGGTCAACATGGAGAGACTAAAGGACTCTGGCGGTGCCCAGCCCCAATTGATCCATCTACAATATAACTCCTACATGTAAGGTTCAGGGAAAACCACAGAAGTGGGGGCAAATAAGTTTTTAAGAACCAGAGGACCAGGATACTTGCTGCTAGATGCATCTTCTAGACACAAGAGCATAGTTGCACCCATGGTATCTGTGCTGGATAGCTTTAGTGTCAACTTGAGACACCTGGGTTGAGGGATCCTCAGCTGGGGAATTGCATCCATTGGACTGGCTTGTGGTCATGTCTGTGGGCCATCATCTTGATTGTTGTGTGATGTGGGAGGGCCCAGGCACTGTGGGTAGTGTGACCCCTAGGCATATGGGCCTGTGTTGCATAAGAAAGCAGGCTGAGCCAAGGCCAGGGAGCAAGCCAGTAAGCAGCATTCCTCCATGTCCTGTGCTCCAGCTCCTGCCTCCAGGTTTTCCCTGAGTTCCTACCTTGAGCTCCCTGATGAACCGTGACCTGGGAGATACAAGACAACCCTTTCCTCCCCAAGTTGGTATTGGTCAGAGTGTTTTGTCATAGCAATGGATAAACAAACTGGGACAGTATCTCAACAATATGACTGTCTAAACAAAAACTATATAATGAAAACCACAGTCTATAATTCAAAATGGATGGAGGAAATTTTACAAGGTCCCACTCTATAAGCAATCACTGGCTGCACAAAAAGGGAGTAGTTTTCTCCATAGATAAAGGCCCTGCTGTGTTATTCAATCAAAACTGATTAGCTCTAAACACAGCACATATACATAGGAACAACACTAAATAAACTCAGTAGGCTTTATATATATGTGTATGTGTATTTATGTAACAATAATAATTAGAGTTAATGAATTTAGGAGGAAGTTTGGGGGATGTGGGAAGAGTTGAATGAGGGAGAAAGAGGTAAAAATGATGTAAATGCAGTAACCATATGAGAAATTCTCAAAAGTTAAAAAAGTAAAAATTTAGAAAGCAAAAATAAATGCTGGAGTGAATATGAAGAATAAAGAACTCATTCACTTTTAAAAGGAATCTAAGTTAGTGTAGCAGTTAGGGACAATAGTACAGAAGATTCTTCAAATACTAAAAAATAATGCAAAGCAAAAAAACAAAAAAACTCATATGATCCCACATCCACACCTGAATACAGAGTCAGAGAAAAAATTAAAAAGCATAGAAAAAAGACATCCACATGCCCACATGTATCGTGGTGCCATTCACAGTAGCTATCTTCTGAAATCTACATGTGTCCACCAGCACATGAATGAATACAGTACATATACACAATGGAGTATTAACAATAAACATGAAATTCTTTAATTCATAGCAAATGGATGGAACTGAAGAATACTGTGTTAAGCAAAATAAATGAGACATAGAAAATTAAGGATTTCATATTCTTTATCATATATAAAGCTGAAACAACAAAAAAGCAAGTCAGCCTGAAAGTGTGGAAAGAGGGTAATTGTAAATTATGCAAGTGATCAGTGCAAGAAATATGAGATTGTTGAGACATCACACTCAGTACCATTAGCACGTACAATTTATGTATGCTAATAATGAAGACAAAATATAAAACAGAAAGGGAAGAAAAGGAAGCAAGAAAAAGAAAAGAGACTATTTAAAGCTCCTAGTTCATCAGTGGTAAAGTAATCTTCATGCCAGTGAATCTATTATCATTACACAGATTCATCTGGAGTGACCAGATATAGCATAACCACAAAGGGGAAGATGAACCTGTAACCTTTACCCAGGTGTTTTCAGTACCTTGGACACTGAGGGGTTGAGGAAGCTGAGCCTCTAGTATGATGCCATCTTGTCTACTAACACTGCCTTTAATGCAATGTGAGAGCTTAGATTCAACTGATGGCAGACTGGGGTATAGACACTGTACCCTCAATGCTCTTACTCTCCTTTTATTCTACTTTGAGTGGTCAGAAGGTGAATGTTTCTCTGATGGAGAGATGTATGAAGACATCAGTTCCAGAGATTCCTAAACAGAGAAATGAACCTGGGGCTGGTTCTAAAACAGGAATGTACTGGGTCCTGGCAAGGAGCATTATATTGCCTGGTAGTTGGGGATGGGAATGCCTTGCTATTTCACTGCCATTGTGGCTGGAAGAATAGAGGGCACATTAGCTCCCGGATGGAGTGGAAGATTGTCAGTAAACCAGCCAGCATGTGTTCCCAAGATTAATTTCCCATTTTACCCACATAATTGTATATTTTCAAATAAGTAAACAGGCAGTTACAGTTTTATTAAGAAACCCATACATCATATAACAATTTTAAAATTACGAATATTAAAAATAATCTTCAGAAATAAATATTTATGAAAATAAAAGTGTTTGTTAGAGTATTATATTCAAATATTGGTTATTTCATTTTATAATTTTTGACTATATAATTCAATTTTGTAATTTTGACAGGTGTGATTAACATTCTTGATTCCTTTCAAAATCATTGACCCTATTTGGGACAAACCTCTCTTAATAAAAATTTAAAGGGACAATTTTAAAAGACAGGCTAATTGGAACAATTATTTTTCTTAATGAATTATCCCACATGGATAATAACTGGAGTTTGACCTAAAATATTTCCAATATTAAACTGAAATTATTTTTCTTCTAAATAACTTGGGATATATTGAAAGCAACTTGCAAGTGCCATGGATTTAAAGTTCAGCATGACTTTAAAGACCCAGTGGTGCTGTATGTCTCCTGCTGTTCCTGTGCTCCCCACACTCTGCTCTGTTTTCCCTTCTAATGAAGTGCATTAGTCCAGAGCTTGGTGACCTCTGACAAAGCTCAGTGTGGGATTACAGCCTGACAGGAGGCAGATGGAAGAAACACCTGACAATTCACACTTAACATAATCCCTGAAAATTCCCAGCAGTTGTGAGGAAATAACAGTTTTACTCCCCTGTGAAAAAGACTAATAAAAGCCATTACAAGTAGAATTTTGGGAGACTAACAACAGTTTCTGAAATAAAGAAAAATTATCAGGCTCTTTCAGCACCAGTCCAAAGGGAGCAGTTTCCATGAATAGATTCAATCTACAGCCCTATTTCATGCAGCTACCACTTTAGTCAACTGAAAATACCCTCATTAAGCCAATGGATTATCTATAATTGACTAACTTCTTTAACAGAGTTTTAATACATCTCACATGTAAAAATGTTTCAGTGAGGCCTCAGAGAGAATAATAGTGATCAAAAATACAAAATGGTCATTTTCTATAAAAATGATGGTAAGAAATCAATAATATAGATTTTATATGTAGACATGTATTTTTCTGACATGCTATTTTATTTCAAATGTGTGCTTTTCAAGTAACAACTGCTCTGTTATAAGCCTGTTTAAAATCCCACAGTCCATTGAACATAAAGGAAAATATCTTGTAAAAATAACTTGTAAAGATTTTATATTTAACATCATGTTATGAAATGTAGAATTGATATAGCATAATATTTATAAATTGATAATAGCTGTGTGTGGTGGCACACGCTTGCAGTCCCAGCACTTGGGAGGCAGAGGCAGGCGGATCTCTATGATTTCAAGGCCAGCCTGGTCTACATAGTGAGTGCCAAGACAGCTGGGGCTACAGGGAGACCCTGTCTCAGAAAGACCAAAAAAAAAATGATAATACATATTTTTAGGAACAAACACTTTATTTCTCTAATGGTCTCTTCCCAGGGACCACAGAATATCTAATGATTCTTTTTTCTGTTTGCTGATATTCTTTTGCAGTTGTGACTGAAACTCATTTTATAGGGAAATGTAAAAATCAAAGTAAAATTTACTTGTAAGTTTTTCTACTTTCTAAATAGCTTTGAGTTTTCACTATGAACAATATGTACATTTATTGCCTCATATCTAACAAGTACCCAGTATGTCATGGACTAAATTAAAAATGTTTAAGATGTAAGATGTTTAAGTTACAGTGTAACTATAAATCACATAATTGATATTTCAATAGCTTTGTACAGATAGGGTGGCCTACTTTCCAAACAAGAAAAGATATCATATTCCAAATTCCCCACCTATAGTGCTTCTACTGTATACTTAATGCCTACTTTATATATTTTCATTAAAGTTTGTAATTTTAGAGTTTATTGTGGATTTAAGGATTTTATTGTGACCCTGGTCATATGAAAATTCTGAATTTTGGTTAAAAGTCATCAAGCCTGTTTGCACGTTTTTGTGATGTGAAGGTGGGTAAAGTAAAGAGGCAGAATATCTGCTCAAATATTACTGGTGGGTGAAATTCTGACTCATCTTTCAAATATTTGGTATTGGAATGTTCTAACCACCTAAGTGCAGGGGCAATTGAGATTTCAGAAGCAATGGAACAAATGGGGATATCTGTGAAGAATCTGTGACATAATGTAGCAAGTTGAAGTGTCCCATGTGCCTCTAATGGGACGTGTATTAAGGGCCACAGAGGATTACATAATGAGTTCCAAGCCTGCCTGGGAAAATTAGTGAGACCCTGTCTCAAAATATCAATAAATACAAAATTGTAATGGCTGATTAGATACCTCAGTGGTAGAATGCTTGTCTAACATGTGCAAGGTTCTTGGTTCAGTACCCAATACTGTCAAAATAAAGAGTTACCTGATTTCATTGTTGTGTCTCTTAGAATTATTTGTTAGATGATTAAATCCAGGGTTATTATCTTTAGTTTAATGTTATTAAAAGGGGTGGTGAAATATTGATACATGTAGTTCACGTGAATGCTGGGAATTGAACTTGGACCCTCTGCAAGAACAGTCAGTGCTCTTAACCACTGAGTCATCTTTCCAGCCCTTAAAAAACATTTTTATATTTCTATGCAGCCTATCATCTAGAACAAGGTAAATATGGAGTAATGATCAAGAAATTCTGGTAGAATTGTCAGTTGTAAAAGAGGAGGCTAGGGAGTTGATCAGAAATGACAAACAATTTAGTAGGGCTTTGTTCTTTTAAACCTGCCAGCTTTCCATAATATAATATGTTCCTCCTCTTGTCAGACATTTTTGATCCTTATTCTTTCTACTAATCTCTAATATATTGTCTAATTTGACTTTAAGGAATATTTTTACCATTTAATATTAAGTTCTCCAGTTTAATATATCACAGACTGGATAAAAATTACAACATTCAATTTGAAGTCTAACCAATCTGATTAAATAGCCAACATATTGAAAATTCTTTTGAGACAGTTAATTTGGACAGGAAATGAAAAGAAGTTTGCTATAGTAGTTTAAGAGAAGACAATCAGGATGATGAGCAGTTTTACTTCAGGAAGCCCAACTTGTAGAAGACAGACACACATGAGTCGAGGGCTGGAGATAATTGTTTAGTAAAAATAAGAATGAAAATAGGGCTCTAGGAAGATAGAAAAGTGGGAAATACTGACAAACAGATGGTGAAAGAAATGTGATGGAATCCAAAGGGAGTGTTTTCACACTTTCTGACCATAGAAAACACTCAATAAATGTTAAACAAATTACTGAATGTTCTCTTCAGGAGTATCAAATATCTGAGAGGTCAAACTGGCTAAAGACTTACAATAACTAAAAGGCAATTATGTCACTGGTCACTTCTCTAAAAGTAAATACAATAGACTTTTAAGGGCAGAAGTTATATTTTAGAATAATGAAGAGTAAAGGAGATTATAGATCATTAGTGGTGATTATGAACTTCCTCACAAGAAGCTTGGTAAGAAAGAGGATATTCAAGACATATTTGCTGACCATCCATTTTGCAACAAGGTCTGCATTAATCACTCTGTACCCCAGTGGATCTTATAATCCAGTGGGGAAAAAATGGCCATTAAACTGATAAACTGACTGTTAAGAAAGGGTAAAGCAAGATACTGTGGGCAATGGAACTCACAATGTAGAACAAAGAAGACCCATAGATAGATGATAGATAGATAGATAGATAGATAGATAGATAGATAGATGATAGATAGATATAGATATTATTGAGCTTTATAAATTTCATGTTTCTCACTCAAATCCAGATCCCCTTCCCCCATCCATGCCTCCCCCATCTCCCCACAAACCTTATGCACTTTGCCACGCATGCTGAATCCTATTGATACAGGGGTTTGTATCCAAGTGTCCTTCAGTGTAAATGTGTCCACTGGTGTCTAGTTAGCCCATCCAGTGGTCATATGTAAGTCATACTCTCCTTCACCCAGCAGCAATCGGTCCTAGCCAGCTGCCTCTTCCTCACTTCCCCTTTGGGCCATCGTTTAATTGAGCTGACATGGTCCAGTGCTCAATGCCACCACTACCACAGGCTCACATGAGCAAGCCTCCAGTGACCTGGAAACCTCCTCCTCTTTGTGTTCATGAACCATTCTGGCTCTTCCAGTCTTTCTGCCTCCTCTTCCTCAATGGTCCCTGAGCTATGAGTGGGTGAGGTTCCACAGAGGAGTCCCATCCTATACTCTACAGTCTCTTACTCTCCAAAACTTGGCCAGGTGTGGCCTTCTGTGTGTATCATACTCTGATGTACATGGACACCTCACTAGTGAGAGCTGAGAGGTGTGTCAGTCCTCTCTCAACTTCTTATTCTACTATATTCCATGAGCCTTAGTTGTGGAAATTTGACTGCAGATGTGTCACCTAGTACTGGGCATCTCCTATGCATATGTTCTCTGCCTGACCTGAAGTGCAACTCTTCAGTAGCTTACCTCTGTTATAAAAACAAGCTTCTTTGATGAATGATGTACAACATGCTTATCACCCTAAGGGAAGTCTCTTCTATCTGACACTGCATTCACTGCCAAGCAGCTCCCAGATACACATATGCATTAATGTTCAGACACTCTTTCTAGTGAAGAGATAATCATGATGAGAGTGGGAATGCATGGATGCTTACAAAGGCAAATGTTGGTGAAGGGACATCAGAAAACAAGAAAGAATATTACTGCTGATGAAACTTTGCACCCATTGAATTGTATCCATAATTATGTATATTCAACCTTTGTCAAGACAGTAGAAATTAAGCTGTGATTTTACTAAAATACGAGAATGAAATAATTCATTTAAAAAGACATGGCTGGACTCCAGCAAGATGATTCAGTAGGTAATTGTATCTGCCACCAAGCAGACCCAACTTGGATCCTCAGGACCCAGATGGTAGAAGAAAATCAGCTCCTTCAAGTTTTCCTCTGACTTTCACTTTTGTGCTTTGAAATGTGCACTTACATATTTACACAAATACATACTCACAAAATAGTCAAAGACATTTGGAATATATGACTGACTGAAAATTATATAATGGGACAGACATAAGAGAGGTCACAGCACCTTGAAATTATAAAATGGATCATAAAAACATTTAGATGTCCTACTTCTCTTGAGCTCCTTCTTTCCCTTTATCCCCTAGAGAGGTATGACCATAGGAGAAGGGTATTAGTAAGGGAGAAAGGGGGGAAATAGGGGCACTTTAAGTGGGAAAAAGATGATGGAGGGGTGAGACAATGCGAGAGATAAACAATGCCTAGCTAGTTTTGAAAACCAGAGGGAACCATATTATTCCTACAACCTACTGACAAATAATACATAGCAGATGAAGAAATATATGTATAGGTAAGGTTTATCTGAGAACAATTGGTCTTTGCCCAAGATTTATCTACATGACACACAGTAATTAAAAATACCAGACTGGTGGAATTAACCTTCTTGGGTGTTTAACAGACATACTTTGAGGCCTATAATAATTTGGTCAGAGGGACATAAAGGACACTTTTTGCTCCTTGCCCTCCTAGGTTGACTAGTTCCAAGGGACTATGAGCATTTCTCAAAATGTACTATAATGGTGGTAGGAGACCCCACCAGAAGGACTTGAACCAGTGTCCAGTCTATAAAGAGGAGGGTCAACACAGAGGAATCATTTCCTCCATGTTTCCAAGCGAAGCCAACCATGGTCGAGCAGGACCTTATCTTCACATAGATGGAATTGGTAAAAGAAAGGAGCCAGGGGCTCCTCCCAAGCTCATGTGACCCCTGAGGAACAGATCCTCAAACGACCTTAAGAGTAAAAATAAATCGGTTTATCTGGACCAACTGTATGGCCTTAAACACCCAAAAGGAAAATATAACCAAAGATTAATGGAGACAATATAATTTCATAAGTGTCCATATGTATAGCTAAAGGTTACATAACAAGCAACAGGCGATACCTTCTTTTGAGCTGTTGGCCAGGGTGGCCAAAGGGATTGCCAGATAGTAACCCAGCATAGAAGTGGGAAAATGAAGAATCTTATCCAAAGGAATATTGACAACTGATTACGGCTAGATAAGAAACAGCTGACCCTCCTAAAACAAAGACCTCTAGATAGGTTGACTAGATTCACAAGAAGAGCAAGTAGTGGGGAATGGCTGGGGGTGTTGACAACACAGCAGACACAAGGATATCAGAGTATAAGGGCTCTATTCGCAGGAGGAAGGCTATGGGAGGGTGCTATCTGGGAAGTGGGTGTGAAAATAAAAAAAAAGGTAATAGATGACATGAAGTCATGGGGGGATTAGGTTGAGGGTGGAGGTAGGGGAGGGGTTCTGAATTTGATCAAAATAAATTGCATATTCTCAAATAATCAATAAAAATATTTCTAAAATTTAAAAAAAAAAGCAAAAAACATTTAAATGTAACCTTCACAAACCTACCACTTCATTTATCAGAGACTATTACCAATAATTTTGAAGCCTTCTCAGTGCCTCTTATTATCATCCTATTTTTGCCAATCTCTACTCTAAAATATATGTATATATTCAATATATAATCACAACCTATATTGACCCAACATATACACGGAATATTTATTCAGTGTATAACTTCCATTTGTGTACCTTACTTGTCTTGCCTTATATTAAGAAGTACATATGCCTTTGATTCACAGATTACTAATTTTTTTTAACTCTTGAATTTTATGTAAATAGAATTATATTACATATAATCTTAAGACATTTTTATTCATCATTATATTTTGAAACCTATGTGCTAATTATTATGGCTGATGTAAATTAATCTTTGATTTTTATAAAGTTGTCTAATATATCAAAATTTACCCATTTGGATTGTTTGTTCAATTTTATCTTACAATTGTCAACACTACAACTACACATTCTTATTCTTGAGTGTCACCTGTTGCACAAGTGTGAAAAAAATTATTCTGATTTACTTAAACTAGAATTCTGTGTCATTAAATATTAACATATTTAGCATTGCCATAAAATATCAAATTTTTTTTGAAAACTATAAATTTCTTGAGGTTCTTAAGGAACATTGGATTGTTAAAATATATAGCCAGGATAACATACAAAAACATCTAAGAAATCTTTGATAGTTTGCTCATGTATGTATAAGTTAGTTTGGCTGTTTTCAGCAGAGAACACAAGCACATACACATGAGATCACTTAGAAGAAAACATGGGCGAGAAAGAATTTGGAGATAAAAAGGAGAGAGTAATTAATGGCACAGGCTCTGAAATGTCGGGGAGAATGTGAGTTCTAGATCAGAGTCTAGTGGGAAATGATTCAAGCCTGAAAGTGTTAAATGAATGGGGACAGCAAGACTAAACTGGGAGAGTCAAGAGGTCAAGGACTTTCCAGTTGCACTACCCAGTATTTCTTCGCTCTTGCTAAAACCAGTTTTAAAAATAATAGTGGTGCAAAGTAAAGGAGATACATTACTTCTTCATGACTTAAAACAAATGTTGCAAATATACTAAGAAACTGTATGTTTTGTAGTTTTTCCCATGTAACATTTCAAGTTAACAGGAAGAAAAATGGGACTTAAGTTCCAGAGCCAAAAGTTGTTTTTGAAATACCCCTTGAGAAATCTTTTCAGAAATTTCACTGGTTAAGGGAAGATGGAATACCTGGTGATCCCACTGATCAGCCACACCTACACCACTACCTGGGTCCTCAACGTTCTCACCACCTAGGCGGCCCTGAAGTTGGAATCAATCGCAATGCAGTTGTACTTCAATCCTGAATTAATTTTTAAACACTGTCAAATATCGAGGTTAATCACCAGTCTTTTAATTTTGGTCCAGTTGTATTCAATTTTTCATTTAACATGATTTTTCTATATCATTGCTGTCGAATGCTAGAAGGCCGTTTCCGAGTCAGACAGCAGGCTGTATTTACGTTCCTTTTCAGTGGATTCTCAGTTATGCTCTTTGTTTTGTTTGTGACCTTAATTTTCTTGGTCCAGGTCTTTACAATAATATTGGTCTATGTGTGGAGCTGAAGGAACCCATATGCCCATATAAACTTCTTTCGCCTTCTAAACTTCCAGGCCCCCTTTCTACCCTAGGTGCTCATGGGGTTTTCATTGTTGTAGAATTCAATCGTTGTGGACCTTTAGAGCATTGCAGGTGAACACATATATTTTTGCCGGCTTAACAGATTTTAACTCAGAAGCACTTTACAGAATGGTACAATGACTAAGCCAGAAGACATTTCTGCTGTGGTTCCTCCCTCTACTGGAGTTTAGTATAATCTCCCGGAGTCAAAACAAAACAAAACAAAACAAAAAACTGGAGAAGCAAATACCTTGCTGCCTTACCAAGCACACGTGTACTTGAATTCTGTGGCACAGGCTGGGCTTTTCATCGTCTACTTTAATAGACAAGCCCATGGTGTAATGGAAGTTTCAGAGAGGACAGAATAAAGCAGAATTCCATCTCTCTCAAAAGAAAATTTTTTTCCACTGGTTACCATTTCCAAGATATTAAGAACATTTAATCGGCTTGTTAGTAACACAGCTGCATTCTTCAGCAGGTTAAGTGTTTGGTTGAATAGCCTCTTTTTTTTTTTTTTGGTCTTTTATGAGACAGGGTCTCCCTGAAGCCCCAGCTGTCCTGGAACTCACTATGTAGACCAGGTTGGCCTTGAACTCACAGAGATCCGCCTGTCTCTGCCTTCCGAGTGCTGGGATTAAAGGGGTGCGTCACCACGCCCGGCCCGAATAGCCTCTTTTTGATATTGTTGAGTCAATTATAGTTATGGTCAAGGGAGCTGAGCCTTAATATTGCACAGAGCATTAACAAAGCAGGACCAGTTGGTAAAATTTGAATATGTGAAATGTATCTGGAATAATCACTTAAGTCAACTGAAATGTCTGAGTGAAGTAGTCAGCTGCTTATGAAGAAGTGTCCATAACAGCTATTTAATTGTTTTGGCACAAATCTGTATGTTTTGGATAAATATAAATTTGAATTACCTTTCAAAATGATGTGCAATTTATTTAAATTCCTAGACTTTAGGAAAAGCTATTTGTTTTTCTAAATTGGAAAATAACTTTCAATAGTCTATCTTTGTCCTAAGAAATAGCTTTAGATTGGTCATTTAAATATGCTGATAAGTAAAAGGCAACCAAAGGAGGAAGATAAATTCTCTAGACTTTCACTACTATTTGTATGGAGTGTAAACAAGCCTGTCTATTCTGGATTATTGTTATTCTAATTGATTTTTTATATATAAATTTGTTTAATAGAGCCTTTGTATTATAACACAACAGTTCTCAGTCTTTGTATTTAAGGATTCTGCTATGTGTGTCTGTTTTATGTTATTTTGTTTGTTTGTTTTTCTTTTTGGTCTTTTTGAGACAGGGTCTCTTTGTAGCCCCAGCTGACCTGGAACTTGGTATGTAGACCCGGCTGGGTTTGATCTCACAGTCTCACAGAGATCTGCCTGCCTCTGCCTCCTGAGTGCTGGATTTAAAGGTATGTGCCACTACACTCAGCATATTTTACATTTTATAAACACTTAATTGTATGTTCTTTTTTGTCACAGAGAGATTTTTTTCTTTATTGTTTAATTTTCCTTTTTATGATTTCATACCTAAGTACTTCTTTATAAATGCAGCCGAGGTTTGTGTGTGTGTGTGTGTGTGTGTGTGTGTGTGTGTGTGTGTGTGTGTTGCCTTTTCACTTTCTAATTTCCTTTAAGGATAAACTCACTGGAGATTGCTTCCTGTTTCAACTTTTCCAAAGTCAGTCTTAATGCCCTTGTTTTCCGTAGTTATTTGAAGTCAAAACAGCTCCACCCCCTGCAGCCTTACAGGCAGCTAAACATTTGGGGAGCCCTGTATAATTTATACAGTATGGGCAATTACTTCAGCACTTTGCACAAAAAAGTTTTCAAGTGACAGCTTGCTAGTCTTTCACTATAATGTAACACCTTTATATTTCATATGAGGTCATCAAAATCATATGTGCATTTATGTCTTTGTAAAAACTACCATGTGAGTAACATATTAAAACTCGATAAGAAACATATTAAAACTCAACATTGCTGCCAGCTCTAGGGTCACAACAACTCTGACTTCAGCAAAAGAGATAACATATTATTTCTTAAGGTCTTTTAAGAGTAAGAGTTTCCATTTTCTTTATAACCCAGGCCACATCAGGAAAGATTTGTGAATACTATTTGTGAGAGTGTTTTAGCTTCTGGCCCAAACTCCTTATTTTTATATAGGCTTGATTTCAGCATCTCTTCTGTCCTTTGCTCCCAGTGGAGTACAAATATGGTATGAAATAATATTTTTAACTTCACTTCCTACTCTTAATATGTGCTTCAAAATAGAAGTTATATGACACAAGTTATACAGAATACATCTGTACAGATTTCTAATGCAATTTGGAAAGGATCCTGCCATAAACAGAAAAGTTATAAACTGGCCTCTCCAAACTAGCTGCTGATAACCTGCTCCGTCTGTCTTATGTCTGAGAGCTAAGCTTCCCTCAGAAATCAGGCAACCTTTCCAACTCAGAAGTCAACATGAGAAGAAACAGTGACAGTGTAGGTGGGAGCTGATTTACACCTCTTGACTCCCCTTACCTTCAGCAGACACGCATGGAAGCATTTCGGTGATCTTTCTGCCCTCCTAATGCACAGTATACTTTGACTATTTTGCTTGTAGATCAGTAGATACCTCCTCGAGAAGCTGAGTTCGTGAATCTTTCTTATAATAACTTATTAGGTAATTTTCAATATCTGTTCTAAGGAATATAATTTAGTTACTAGATGATTCTAAATGAAACAGATTAAAAAAGATTATCTCACTCACACATTGGAAAACCTAAGCTGAAAGTAGTTTAGTAACATCAAAGTTACACATTAAATAAATAGTTGAGTAGAATTCTAGGTTCCTGATTTCCTATCTTGTGCTCCTTTTTACTGTGTGTCTTTTGTAATGCTGAAATAAGAAACATTTGTTTAAATTCACATTAGGAATCTTGCTCTGACAATTGGGGTTTAATGTCTTTCCTGGTTACGCTTAGACAAATTTATTTAAACCAATTTTCAACTACACAAAAGCTCCTTTATCTGCATTAGTATAAATCAATTAACTTCCTTTACTTTCTGGCTGAAGGTTCCAAGTTTCAAATGAATTGCCCATTAACTTTGACCATGTGCCCACTGGACTATCAACAACAAAAACAATCATTGGTGAGATGTGCTGACTGCCCTATTAACTATCGAATTTTGTTAAGTATCCCTTTAAAAGGACCAATGGGAATCAGTTCTGATGTTTTCTACAATGGTAATTTGGGTGATAAGCTATGGTGAGTGACTCTTGCAATAACTGATCCTTTCAAAGGGTTTTTAATAAGCCTACTTCAAGGTACTAGAATTTCAACATTCCGTATGCCAAACACTTGTGCATCAAGAATGAAGATGTCACAGATATTCCATGGGTAAGTGAGCCCAAACTGAAATTCTCATAAGACTTAGAAAACAACTTATAAACTGTAGTTTTCATCATGTGAGAAAGTGAATCTGTTCTATTTTTCATAGAAAAAAACAGACCATATAAAGCTGTCTGAAGCACAGCTAAAATGAAAGAATAAGGAACAGTTACTCACCCTGCAAGGAACTTTGGTACTTGATATGTTGTAACTCCTTCCTTCTCCCTCCTCATTTTCTGTCTTCCCTTCCCTCCCCTCCCCTCCCCTCCCCTCCTTCCCTCCCACCCTCCTTCCCTCCCTCCCTCCCTTCCTTCCCCTTTCTTCCTTCCTTTCCTGATAATAAATGAAATTCTTAACACAGATGTAACCTGATGTAGTTTTATAGAATTCAGAGGATGTTATATAAACATATAGCTGCTACGCCTTTTGCATTTTTAAATGTCCACACTGGCTCAGAGTGTAGAATTACTCACATGTATCACATGCTTTGTAGCATGGTCTTCCTACACTTACCTAGTTCACAGTTCCCACCACAGGAAGCTTACCACAGAAAGCTCACCACAGAAGCGCCACCAAACCAGAACTGGTTCACTGCTGTCCAACAGGACTGGTATCTAGAAAGCCTGCTTTTTGTCACTGCAAGAGGAAGTGCTGTGGAAGCATCTACAGGTTTCTTACTTTAGCTTTTGTCTTTAAGCATTATAACAAACACTGCATTTACCAGATCTGACCAGAACACCGACATTTCTCTCCTGATCTTTTTCAGCAAGTAGCTTTCCATCTATATTTCTCTTTTCTTTGATTCTCCTCTAATAGAATGTGTACATAATATTAGATGACCTTAAAAAGTATAAATTACCAATGAGACTGGAGAGATGACAGTGGTTAACAGCATTTTCTGTTCTTTCAGAGGACCTGGGTATGGTTCCCAGGATCCACATGGCAGCTCAAAATGGCCTGCAAATACAATTCCAGGGAACCCAATGCCCTCTTCTGGCACCAGGCACCCACACAATGTGCATACATACATGCAGGCAAAACACTCATGCACATAGAATAAAATAATAAAGCAGAGATATAAATATGCAATCTGCACAATCTGGCTTAAAATCCTTCATGGTCCTCTCTTGCACTTGATGACTGAAATAAAGATCCTAAATGAAATAGCCCTACTCGCCTTGCTTACTAATTTCTTTCTACTTTGTCACTTGCTTTTGGTAGCTTTTCTATTTGACTATGTCTTTCTTTTAGGACCAGTGGGTGCTTTATCCTCTGCCTGGAATGCTTTTCCCCTGGCTCCTCCTAAACTTCTACATAGGCTGTGAATCCTTATGTTTATAAAAGGATCATAAAAAGAGACAATGTATTATTATTGTCTTAAGGCTTTTATTTGATACTTGAATTACAGTCATTTCCCACAGAACAGGATTCCTGTGGTATCATTTCTAAGTCTCATGACATGTCTTTGTTGAATCAGAGAACAGAAGCAGTCAAATACTTGTGGCAAAATTACTGAGAAAGTGTGTTATTCTGTGTTCAAATCAGCTGACTACATGTTAGCCCCAGAGAAAATATTAGGTGGTCTTAGTTAATTATAACTCCAACCCCCTACTCAAGCAAGGACCCATAACCCCAAAAGAATAGACATAAAGGAAGTATAATTCTCTTGTCTTTGAACAAGGTCTTAGGAACAAACAATATATGGGGAATATGTATATAAATATAGAAGTGTAGAGGTACTCTCTAGGATTCCTGAAACTACTTCTCAGGTCTGGGGGATAATGAACTATAATTTTGAGCACAGCAGTGTTTTCAAAACAATAATGTGCATAAAAATTTCTTGGAGATGTTAAGTTTCTGATAATAATTCAATAAAGCAACATGCACCCAGGTAAGTTTCATTTTGCTTTTCCATGTTTCACTCTTGATGGCAAAGGGTTTCTTAGGTCTCTGTTACGGTTGGTTTTATCTGTACCTGAAAACATATGCACATTATGAACACAAAGTCTACACAAAGAATGAAAACTATATTTTCTCAGTCTCTACATGCTAGCACCATAAATTATATCATTAATAGGAGTTTTGCATCTATGTGCAACCATGAATTCTGTTAGTCTCTAAACACATACACACACATTAGTTAACATATTGTGTCTGGGTTGGCTGTGTTAACTCATGTTTAGAAACAAGGAGTTGATTTTGGGTATCTTCCTCAATAACTTTCCACATTATTTTTGTGTGTGGAATATAAGGGGTTTTATTGGTTTGGGAATTTCATCCAATGTATTTTGATCATGTTAAGATTCTTTTCCTCCCTCTCCATCCCACCCTGCCTACCATTCCAGACTTCATGTCCTTTATTATTGTCTTTTTTAAAGGTCTACGTAGGCCAATATATCTTTCCTAAATACTCTTGGATGTGGGTTTGTCCAGTGGAGTCTGGTCAGCCCACCAGGTGTCACACCAGTAAGGAAAACTGACTTGCCCTCTCCCAGCATCTATCAATTGCCAATAGATCCTCAGCTAGTTCTGTGGCTTCCTGCTCAGCCTCCCATCTATGACGAGCCCCTGTGGTGTTCAACAGTTTCTTGTATTCACCTACCACCTCTGGCACCAACAATTTTTTTGCCCTTTCTTCTGCAATGATCCCTGAGCCTTGAGAGGAAGGAATCTCATTTAAATCTCAGTACTCATCAGTCTCTTATTCTCTGCAACCTTACCAGTTGTGGGTCTCTGTGCTAATTGGCATCTGCTTCAAGAAGAACCTTCTGTGGTTAGAGTGTCAGAGAACACAGCAATCTATGGATATAACAGTATGACATTATTAGTCTCCATCATATTTATTTTTTAAGACAGGGTCTTTCATTAAACTTGGAGCTCACTGATTCAGCTAGACTGACGGGGCCACAAGCTATAGAGATCTTTCTGTTGCTGCCTCTCCAGGACTGGGATTAGGGCATGCATTACAGCATCTGACTTTTTATGTGGGTTCTGGGTCTTGTGCTTGTTGGGCAAGCACTTTACTGACTGAGCCATCACCCAAACCACTTGACTTGTTTTAAATACAAAATTATTATTTCTTGCTATGACTACTTTTCATTGAGAAAGCTGTCAAATCAGTAGGTTCTTTTCTGTGACAGCTTTGTGAATCGCACAAACATTGCAACTTTTTTTGTACTTTTACAATTGAGCTACTTCTGCTAATGATAAAACCTTTTCATTATAATTTAAAAACTGGGATTGGAAAGATGGTTCAGGGGTAAAGAAGAGCACTGGATGCTCTTGCGGAGGACCCGGGTTCCATTCCCAACACCCACATGGCAGCTAACAACTGTCTTAACTCCAGTCCTAACGCCCTCTTCTGACATCTGCAGATATTTCACTACACGAGTGCACTTACGTACATGGCAGGGTCAGCACTCATACACATAACACACACAAAAAATAAAATATTTAGCTAGGCGTGGTGGCACACACCTTTAGTTCCAGCACTCAGGAGGCAGAGGCTGGCAGATCTCTGTGACTTCAAGGCAGCCTGGTCTCCATAGTGAATCCAGGACAGCTGGGGCTACAGGGAGACCCTGTCTCAAAAAGACCGAAAAAAATTTTTTTTTCTTTTAAACTGAAAATTATTGGAAAGTAATCATTATAGATTCACAAAGACAAATGTACTATTAGATATGTTCAATTAGCAATTCAGTCTACTAAGAAAAACTGTTTACTTTGGGGTACGGTGCAGCTCAAAAGCAGAACCTATATTGAGCTTGTATCAGGTCCTGGGTTCAGTCTTGGTGTCATACATAAAGGAAAAAAAAAGTTTCAGCTAAATCAACTCCTTGAGTAGATATGTAAACCAGTTATTTTTATTGCAGTAATATTTTTTCAAAAGTTTTAGAGATCTGTCAACATAGCCTGAAATACATCAGATCAGGGACAGCACTTAAATCTGTGAACAATAAATGATGCCTCTCTAAAAACAGAATTTAAATCTCAGCTTTCTTGTTTGGGCCTTTCATTTTGATGCATTACATGTGGTGCCTGTCTGAAACAATGCAAAAGTTATGAGAACGCTGAAAATGAAAAGAGACATTGAACACAGTGGCATTTGTAAAAAAGAAAAAGACCTGATAGGGAAAAAAGAAAAAAACATGATCCCTCACAGACAAAAACAGTTTGGGTCTTGTGGCAAACATTAGGTGGCCTCTTCAGTTATTGACTTGTTATTTACAGGAAACAGATATTCTGTGGCTATGTTGTGATTATTATTGCTGATCCAATATCATTCACTATTTGTCTCGAATAATGAAGCTAATAGCGACAAAAAATATAATTTCATAACACTCCCTTTTCATATTTTTCCAGTTAAAATAAAATCTACAATTTTATTTTATTTTTCAGGCAGGTCATCACTAAGGGTACATTTATTTTCCCTTGGTCTTTACAGAATCAATGCTGGTTCCCTGCTCTCTGATTATTTACAACTGCCTCTGATCTCTAAATAAACACTGATTGGTGTGCCTTTGAATTTTTACAGTAGTGATAGCTATTGCCAGATTCCCTGTCTGGTGACTAGAAAATCTTAGTTCTTTCATTACTTCATATAGCAATGTAATTAATTTTAAAATATTTTATTATTTAAGTATTTTAATTATTTATGTTCACAATGCAGGTTCAATAAATAAAACTTTAAAAGAAAAGGCTCTATCATCTCTGAAATTCATATATCAATAGTACTAAAATACTTGGTTAAATGGCAAAATGACTGATAACCAGGTGAGAACAGGTTATTTTAATTTAAAACCTCTTCCAGTGTATTAAATAAAGCTGGTGTGCTAGGAGTCAACCAAACGTAGCAGGCAGAGTTCATAGCCATACTTTGCCTGTTAGTCCAAGTTGAATAATGTAATGTTGGGATATCCTTGTTTCTTCTTTGTGGAATTTTTTTGAAGGAAGAATGAGTATATCTGTGAATAGCGAAGTAAGTTAGGCACTGTGGTAATGTCAGAATCAAAGATGCTAATAGTCCATTTGCATTGTTACTTTCCTTCTCACTGTTATCACTGTGAGGAAATAATTGACAGGAAGCAATGTAAGGGAAGAAGGGTTTATTTTGGCTCATAATTTGAAGAAGTACACTCTACCAGCATCATGGAGACAATGGAAAAAGGAGGCTGGGGGCTACTGGAGCATGTGGCTGGGACACCTCACCTCCTCATATCTCATAGAACAGAAAGCAGAGACAAGAGAGGCAATGGGATCCCTCCCATCCATTACCCACTTCTAGTTAGCTAGGTCCCAAGGACCCAAACCATTCCAAAAGAGTGCTGCTTCTTAGGAACCAGGAACCAACACATGATCCCTGTGGCAAACTTTTCACGTTCAAACTGCAACACCAAATAATGCAAAAATATCAGATGTTTTCATAACTTCATATACATGTATAACTCTAGGATTTATTTTTTCTGAAATATTTAACATGATATAAAGATAATATTTTAAAATACAGTAAATAATAGTGAACACTTAGAAAATATTGGAAGAATAGTTTTATTTCTGTGTCATTTTTTAGAATCTCCAGATATGTTATTTACAGTTGGAATCTTTGTTTCCTTCTTATGGTAAAAGAGCAAGTGAATAAATCAATATGTCTTTATTTTAAGCCTTAAAGATGCCACCAACCATTGTTATACTTCAGGTTACTATGGCTATTGCAGAAAAGTAAGATTATATGGCACTGTTTTATTTTTATAAAGAAAATCAATAAAAAGCAATTTTATTTGAGCTGTGATTTTCAAAATTATAAACAACAGCTTCAGATTTATTGTACAAACAATTTCATGATCAGCAGAATATGGCCATTAGAAGAGCTTTAGCTGAACAAGCTGTAAAAAGGAAAATGAGTATAGGCATGGAGGGGAGAATAAATCTTTTATATAATTAAAGAAGCATACATAATAACAATAAAACCCATGCTGTAGCCCTCTCTCTGTGGTAGCATATTTTAATACTGAACATATAGGGCTGGCTGGTGAAGAAGGTTTTTTTTTTTAAAAAATAATAATGCATATCACACAGCGAGTCCTCAGTAGAGATTTGATGCTATGCCAAAGGCTTGACAGCAGCTTCTCATTTCATCATGCAAAAATCCATGGAAATAGTTAAAAAGAGGTGATTCTTTTCTTTTTTTTTTTTTGAATGGTCTGGAAAAAGAGACTTAAAGTTGTTGAGTAAGTAGCCAGAATTAAAGCTTTAGCAAGTATTTATAACGAAACTTCAATTGAAAAGTGAGATTTCAAAATACAGTGGGTAGTTTTGTTGATTGTTTTAATATTTTATTCCTCCTCCTCATTCTCTTCCTCCTCCTCCTCATTATGATATGCATATGTAATATGTGTATATCTGTGTGCAAGTGCAGGTGTGCACATGCCGGGGTGCATGCGTGGAGGTCAGAGGACATTTTTTTGGAATCTGTTCTTTCCTTCCACTGTGAGTTCTAGTGATCGAACTCTGGTTGTCTCTTTTACATCTTAACCATCTCACTGGCCCTGCATTTTTACATTTTAAATTTTGACCCAATATTTGAGGCCTTGGATGGAGGCTGGGCAGTTCACTTCATGAGCAGTAGAACAGCTTAAGAGCACACTCAAATCAGGTTTCTTTTCAGGTTCTCCCACTCTGGGTCCTTTTATCAGCTTTAGCTATCCCAGGGCCAAGTGTCAGACAACCAAGGATATCCTCTTTATTAAATTAACCATATACCATGAGCTCAGCAAACAGCCAATCCCATCACTTTGGCCACACATTCATTGCTTTTCCAGCTCCAATTTGCTGCTTCCTTCTCCCAGGGAACAACCCTCTTCCTCACTTAGGCCCTGTTGAGCAGTTGGATCTGTAAGTCACTGAATTCTGCCTTTCATCTATCCAGTGTCTCTTTGTGTTTCAAATACCATCAGAAGCAATCTTAAATCTTACAAAACACATGGTCTACTCCTTCCACCTCTGAGTCCTCCCATCCTGAGGATGCAGAGTGAAGGTATTTAAACAGATATTTATCATCTTAGATCAGTTACTGCTATGACCACTAGACCAAGACTATAAATTATAAATCAGTTAATCCTCTTTTTCCATATATATTACATTTCTCTTGATTCTTATTAGCCAGAATTTGTTGCAAGCATTTCACTAAGAACTTTTCTCCCATGTGGGAGTAGAGATCATATTTAAGATAGCATTAAATTTAATAGGGCAAAAAGGAGGCTATAAGATGAATAAAAAGAACAAGCTCTAAATAACATCAAACTTTCTGGCATGTTTATGAATAATAAATTGCTAAGCAAATTTATCAGAAAATAAAATGTTATTACAATACATAAAAACTCAACAATATTAACATGAAATAACTATTTCATATAAAACATAAAAAATGAGTTATAACTTTAAATAGGTCCCTTGCATTTGAGCACTTCAGATATAAATATATTAGTGATGATTTTTTCCCGGGTGGGAAAAGGAATGACTACAAGGTGTAATAAGCAACAATTTTTTTTAGCCTGCTAATACAAGGTTCAGAAAACTTTGTAAAGCCTCAAATAATAAATATTACCTTGAAGGCTTTGGGGCCATGAGATGTTTGTGCCAACTCTGCCATTCTGCCCTTACAGTGCAGAGGCAATGGTAAATAATAGTGGAATGAACAGTCTGTCCCTGTTCTAGTCAAGTTCTACTTAAAAGAGCAGGCAGCAGGTTGGTCATCCCTCATACTTCATATTTCTCTGACCCCTGGTTAAGGACTCCAAATTATGTTTTTTGGATCCCTTTCTTATCCATGAAAGATGAACGAACTTTTATATAAAGATCCACATACCAGCAACAAAGACTTGTTTGGCTAATCCAAAGGAATTACTTTTTGTAACACATTATTATGATTATAATTCAACTAGTCCTTTGAGGACCATTGGTGAGGAGCATATAAAGAGAGCTTCACAGTGATCCCAGCAGATTCCAAAAACCATTAATCACTTGCCACCTTGCATTTTCTACTTGCTAATTTTGAAAATATAATGTGTGTTTCTATGCCTCTTTCATATGCAATGATTGGGACCAGAAATAAATAATACCATTTTATGCCATGTGAGTAATAATCACAATGGTAATAATAATGATAGATTCTAGTTATCATGTATATACTGTGTGAAATCTTGCTTTTCTGTTTGAGTCTGACCTATTTTTCTTGGAAGTCTTCTCTACTGATACAGACTTACTTTGCTTGGTTTTAAATTTTTGTCTGCTTGTTTGTTTGAGACAAGGTCTCCCATTAACCCCAGATGGACTGGAAATAGCTACGGAGACCAGACTAACCTTAATATCACAGAGATCTGCCAGCCTCTGCCTTCTCAGTGCTGGTATTAAAGGCCTGCACTAACACATCCAGCAATTGTGTATTATGTTTTATTTCCCACTCCAGCAACCTGCTGGTATTTTTTTGTATCACAGCATTTATCAGACTCTGAGGAGCTTATTATCATTTCCCCTCTGTCTTAGTTACTTTTCTGTTGCTGTGATAAAACACTGTGACCAAGGGACTTATAAAAGGAAGAGTTTATATAAGCTTAGAGTTCCAGGGGAATTAGAGTCCCTCATGGTGGGAAGGCATGGAGGCAGGAAGTGCCCAGAGCAGGAGCAGAAAGCAGAGGCTCACATCTTCAAGCAGGCACAGGAAACAGGGCCGGAAATGGCCTCAATGACTTGTGTCCTCCACCATGGCCATACCTTCTAAGGCCTCTCCAAACAGTGGCACCAGCTGGCGACAAAATGAGTACTTGGAGCCTATGGGGGGACATTCTTATTCAAACTGCCATACCTTCCTAAATTGATAGCAAGTTCAGTGGGTCAGAAGCCATAATTTAATCATCTTTACATCCTTAAGGTCTAGTATCATATCCAATTTCTATTAGGTTCTTATACTCATAAAATAAAATAATAAATAGACATTTTGGCCATCTGGTCTCTTGAAGCATCATGAAACCACCAAGGAAGGCTGAATCCTGGCCTGACTGAGGCCCAGTTCTTTGAGAGGGTCATTACTCTGAATCCTTCTAGCACAGTGATAACTTCTAAATCTTTGTGCCTGCTTTATTCTTGAGCTCACTGCACTGTACGATATCTTACATTTACTTCCTTCTCTGGGTACCTGGTTATTCTGGTTGTACGTTAGCTTGTTTAGTTAGGGGAATAGGAAACAGACTTGCAAACAACAATGCAGGCAGATTGTTTTCCTAGTCTGATCCCTGTTTTTATCACTGGCTGGGAAGGAGGATGCCTATAAAGATGTGTACAGATAGGCTACCAGGAATGAAATCATAATTTAGCCTTGGCACTGAGTGAGCTGCTCCCCCAAATGCCTTTTACAATGTGCTGACTGTAATACTTTGACCAGAAACCACTGGTAATAACAAGAAATTAGGCCCTGGTTAGAAACACATTACTGCTTTGACAAACCTTCTGTGGAATTCAACTTCTACATATTTTAGGTTAAAAAAAAAAGATCTTCCGCACTTTGGCCAAATGTGACTTTGGTTTCAAATTATCTCAAGAGAATTTTAGCTGATAATTCATTTTATGTGATTTATTTCACATAGAGATATACTTACAATATGCTCGGTAAACATATATCTTTCCTAGTAAAAAAGTGGAAAGTACAGCTAGTTCTGCATATTGACTAAAGGTTCCTTTTGAAGAAAAATGCTACTTGTACTGGGGGGTAAAAAGAGAAGTATATAGATAGAAATTCTGATATGTTAGGTCACTGGAAATGGGAAGTAGAGATGAATACATGTGAGAACTTGAGAAGAGGAATAAAACTGTGAAGAAGAACAAAACAAAAATGAACCTTTGCTGAACCCAGGGAAATATCTGGAAGGTCGAGAACTTCATTCTAAGTTGACACTCCTTCCTTTAATTCTGATTGTGGTTCCTGGGTATGTTCACTAAACCACATGCATGTAACTTCCATATCTTGACAATTTTTATCTTCTCTTCATTCATTTTCCTCATTCATTCTGCCTTGAAAAATAAAGTATGAAAATACTGGTGAAAACAGAAACTTGAATCTATCCCCTGAATTCAAATGAATAAGAAAGGACATGAAGTAAATCTACATTTCTCTGGCACTTTATAGTCCTACACACTGATCAGTGAACATTAAGATTATCAATACCTCAGGAAACATCCCATTAGAATTTCTAAAAAAAAAAAAAGAAAGAATGAAAGAAAGAAAGAAAGGAAGAAAAAAAGAAAGAAAACACTAACACTTCTGGTGAACTAGTTTGTGCCAAGGAGAGACTACACTGGTTACTTATCTGACAAATATTGACTCCTTGCTCTGTAGACATCTGTGAAAGAAAAGTTAAGACATTGTAATTTATAGTTGTTTCACTGGAGGTGCTTAAGCTACTTTGAAAAGAATTTACTATGTGACATTTTCACATGATGAGTTCTCTGAGAAATTTTCACCCCCAAATTCCAAAACAGATTCTTATTTATGATAAGTCTGAGCACTGACATTTGTAAGTTTTACCTACTTGCTCACTTATGCAATTTATCTTAGCAGATTTTTTTTTTAATTTTTCATTTCCTTCTAAGTCAGTCCTGACAAATTTACTAATTACTAAATCTAGTTTTCTAAAGTGAATTGCTTTAAGCTTATTTCCAAATCTAAGAGCTGTCAATTAGCAAGAGTGAACATATTTTCAGAAAAAGATTTCATTTTGTTTACCTAAAATAAACACCCTTGTTTTTTTAATGACAATACCTGTAGTATACTTATTCATACTCTGACTGTACCACAAATTTTTATTTTAAATAATTCTTCGTATTTAAGGAATCAAAAACATGTCAATCTTTGGTGGTTTATTATATTAAAAAGGCTAAAATAATAGACTGTACTCATAGCAATTATAATGTTACTGCATATTTTTAGTTTTTCATTGTTTTGATAAATACCTGATATAAACAATTGAAAGGAGAGAATTATCAAAGATTTCAGTCTGTGGTCTGCTGTCTGCTGCCTCCCGCATCTCTAGGTTATAGTAAGGTAGTACATTGAGGCAGAAGACTGTGAAGGGATAACCGCTATTCTCATGGCAGTAAGGAAGGGGGGCAGAGAGAGAGAGAGAGAGAGAGAGAGAGAGAGAGAGAGAGAGAAAGAGAGAGAACCAAGATAGTGTATACCTTCCACTGATATGTTCTCAGTGCTTAGTGACCCACTTCCTCTAGGCAGATCCTACCAGCTAATACCTAATTTAGTATGGCATGTATCAGTGAATTAACTTGTTGATGGTGATAAAACCCTCAAGGGTACCTTCATCTCTCAGAGTCACCAGCTGGGTGACCAAACTCTCAAGACATGAGCCTTTCTGTGAAACAGTTCTTACCGAGATTACAACTTGGTATAAAGATATCTTAAAGGAAATGCTTAACTGAAATATACATACAAAATATGCCTAGAACAAAAATGCCTGCTATTCTTTTTTTTACAATTTAAGATAGCCATATTCAATCATAGTCTACAGTTAAACACAGGAGATTAAAAAAAAAAACTGAGTAGCTATAACTTTGTGGGTTTATTTCTCTAGTGTCTTCTCTTAGGAAAAAAAGTTAGAAATAAACTACCAAAGTATTTATAAACTTAATTAAACTTCCTTTTATTCACTTATTTAATTAGTGTGAGTGTGTGGAGAGGGGGATGTGATGCCATTACATATTAGTAGAAGGATAAAGACATTTGTGGGAGTTGGTTCTTCCACCATGTGGGCTCTTGGGATCAAAAGTAGATCTTCAGCCTAGGTGGCATGAGTCTTTACCTACTGAATCATCTTGCTAACACACCTCTAGAAATTTAAATCACCTTTAGAAAATATTTTATTTATTATTTCTATTTTTTGTGTATGAGTATATTGCCTGAATTTATAAACATGCACTCACATTGTACAAAGCCAGTGGAAGACAGAAGATGGTGTCAGATACACTGGAACTGGAGTTACAGATGGTTGTTAGCTACACGTGGGTGCTGGGAATCGAACCTGGGTCCTCTGCAAGAGCGGGTGCTGGGAATTGAACCCATGTCCTCTGCAAGAGCAGCCAATACTCTTAACTGCTGAGCCATCTCTCCAGCCCCATAAATTTAAACCATCTTTTAAAAAGGCCAATTTCGTAGCAATTTTTGGCTTATATGTTAAGAAGGAACCTAATGCTTGTGCATGGGCATAATCATAAAGAAATTTCTTCTGGGGGCTGGAGTGATGGCTCAGCAGTTAAGAGCAACAGCTGCTCTTGCAGAGGTCCGGGGTTCAAGTTCCAGCTCCCAAATGGTAGCTAACAACCATCCATAACTCCAGTTCTATGCATATAAAATAAAAATAATAAATAAAATATTAAAAAAAGAAATCTCTTCTGAGCACTGATCTTTCTTAGGTCTTGCAGTGGAAAATATCAAGAAAATAATGATAATCAGTATTCTGAATTCATATTTCTTCTGCATGAACAGCCTGTGTTCTAACCGCTGAGCCATCTCTCCAGCCTCACATTCTAACTTTCTATTGACCAACAGATTATTTTATCTCTCGCATCCAAGAATAACAAAAGAATTGCAATATATTCAGTAACATATCCAGTCATATGCACATTTAAGCATATCAAATCATTCATAAGACTATACACGAGCACTAAACAGTTGCCTTATTAAAGTATATGGAATTTTCAGGTGCAAGCGAAAATACTGGAAAGTTTCTTCCTCATAATATCACGTATTTTATCCAAAGAACACTGACCTTGGAATCAAGAGTGACGTGTTCTGATTTACTATCTACCACTACTTGCAAAGTAACTTTGGCAGACTACTTCATCTCTGAATCTTTGGTTTCCTTATCTCTTCAATCTCTAGCCATGTCTAATATTCAGTACTTACTTATGACACAAAACCTAGATAAAAAGGAATGATCTGGTTTGAATAACTTCAGTGTACTCAATGCTTACCTGACTTAGGTGTTTGGTTTCTTCCATAAGTTCTACCTACATTATTTTTTGTTTTCTTTCCACAGTATCATCTTTTCTGATCATCTTTCAGTCATTTGACAAATACTTGATGACGTATTTTGATTCAGGACAGATACAAAGCACTAATAGAATCAGTGAAGCAGAATGTAGAAACACAGGCTTGTGTAATACAGGTAGTGCTTTGAAGATAAATAGCTTAACTTCTCTCTCTCTCTCTCTCTCTCTCTCTCTCTCTCTCCCCCCCCCTTGTGTGTGTGTGCGAGCACGCATGTGTGTATACACACATATGTGTGTAGGTATGTACCCATGCGCCCACATCCAGAGGCCAGAGGAAGTCATTGGATATTTTCCTCCATTGTCCCATACCTTCATTTTCTTTCTTTGTTTTGTTTTTTCTTTTGAGAAGGGATCTTCCTATAGTGCCAGCTGGCCTGGAACTTGATATGTAGACCAAGTTGGCTTCCATCTCCCAAAGATCCGTCTGACTCTGCCTCCCTAGTATTGAGATTAAAGGTGAAAGCACCACACCTGGCTTCACACCTTATTTTTAGAAACAGGATCTTTCATTGAAACTGACACTGTCATAGGCTTAAGCTGGCTGATCTCTGAGCTCTTGAAATTCACTCCATCCCCAACACTGCAGTTGAAGGTAAATGCAACCCTGCCCAACTTTTCCATGGTTGCTGTGAATTTGAACTCAGGTCCCATTGCTTTAATAGAAAACACTCATTTTAAAATTTTTATTGAGGACTGGAGAGGTGGTTCAGCAGTTAAGGACACTGACTGCTCTTGTAAAAGACCTGGGTTCCAATCCCAGGACCCACATGGCAGGTAACAACTGTCCGGGGATCCAACAGCCTCTTCTGTCTTGCGCAGGCATTGCACGACATGGGTGCACTTCCCTACATGCAGGTATAACACTCATACACATAAAATTTTAAAAAATTATCAATTTTTGAAAATTCATACAACATATTTTATTATATTTTATACATATATATCATACAATATGTTTTGATCATCCCCTTATCTGAACCTCCCTAATTGCCCTTGCCCAATTTCATGTACCCTCTCACTCTCTCTCTCTCTCTCTCTCTCTCTCTCACACACACACACACACACATATATGTTTGTGTATGTATATATGTATGTCTATATATGTATGTGTATATGTATATGCTAAATCTTATAGAGTCAGGCTTGTGTCCCTAAATGCCCTTTTGTGTGGGTCCATCCATTGGAGCCTGGTTAATCAACAAAGAATCTCATCTTAAACAAGACTAACTCTTCCCCTCCCAGCAGCCATAGGTTAATAATAGTTCCTGAGGTGGGGTTGGGGTTTCTTACCCACTTCCCCACATTCACATTGGTGTTTTGTCTGGCTTGCAATGACTTTGGACTTGTGCATGCTGTCACTGTTGCAGTCAGTTCATATGAGTAGTTAACTGCTCTGCTGTCTGGAAAACACTTTTCCTGTGTTTATCTAGCACCTCCTACCCTTACAATCTTTTTGACACCTATTCAGCCACAAACATAGGGTAATCTTTCTTGGTGTGGTCTTGCATTATGTTTGTATTGTACTGAAAAAGTTTTCATCTATGTTCATCAGAGTGATTGACCTATAATTTTCTTTATCTGTTGAGTCATTGTCTAGTTTTGGTATTAAGAAAGAATTTGGGATTTTTCCTTCTTTTTCTGTTTTATGGACTAGTTTGAGGAGTATTGACATTTGTTTTTTGAAGGTTTGGTAGAATTTTTGATTTTGTAATTTAATAGAAAATAGATTTTTTAAAAATTATTTTTATTTTATGTGTATGTGTATATTGCCTGCATGTAGGTAAGTGCACCCATGTCTTGCAATGCCTGCTGAGGACAGAAGAGGCTATCAGATCCCCTAGAACTAGAGTTATGAACAGTTGTTAGCTGCCATGTAGATACTGGGATTTGAACCCAGGTCTTCTTCAAGACTAGCCAGTGTTCTTAACCGCTGAACCATCTCTCCAGCCCAGAAAATAGATTTTTTACAGTATGTCCTTATGATATCCTGAGTTTCTTCAGGGTTTGTTGTGTTGTTTTGATTTCATCGTTTAGGTTTTGTTTTGTTTTGTTTTGTTTTAATTTGGGTCTTTTATCTCTTTCTTTTGGTTAATTTGGCTAAAAGTTTGTGAATCCTGTTGATCTTTTTAGTGAACCAACTCGTTTCATTGTTTTTTTTTGTACTATTTTCTGTTTCTAATTCATTAAGTTTGGTCTGTTTATTTATCACTTTGCATCTACTTTTTTAGGTGTTTACTTGTTCTTGGTTTTTCAAGGCCTTCGGGTAAATGATTAATTTTTTTATGTGAGGTGTCTGTAACTTTTGCCATAGGCACTTAATGCCATCAACCTTCCTCTTAGGACTGGCTTTAGTGTGTCCCATAAGGTTTTGATATGTTGCATTTTCAGTTTCATTCAATTCTAGGAATTTTTAGTTTTCCTTTTTGATTTCTCCCTTGACCTAATTTTCGTTAAGTAGTGTGTTGTTTAACCTTCATGAGTTTGGTGCTTTCCCCTATTTTTATACTTGTTGATATCTAGCTTTTTTCCCATGTGGTCAGATAGACTGCTGGATGATGTTTCAATTTTCCTAAATTTTTGGAGACTTGCTGTGTACCCTAATATGTGGATAATTCTGAAGTAAGTTCCATTGGCTTCTGAGAAGAAAGCATATTCTTTGGTGTTTGGGTAGACTGTTCTGTAGATGTCTGTTAGATCCATTTTATTTTGATGTCATTTAACTACAGGGTTTCTCTATTTAGCTTTTGTCTATATGATCTGTCTGTTGGTGGCTGTGTGGTATTGAAATCACTATCACTGTGTTATTGTCAATGTGAAATTTTAGATCTAATAATGTTTCTTTTATGAAATTAGGTGGCCCATACATATTGTCTGTACATGTTTCATATTGAAGTACCATCTTTTTGGTGTATTTTTATTTCAATGAGTATGAAATGACCTTCCCTATCTCTTCTGACTAGTTTTAGGTTGAAGTCTGTTTTGTTATATATTAGAATAGCTACACCTGCTTGTTTCTTAGTTCTGTTTGCTTGCAGTACCTTTTTCTATCCTTTTGTCCTAAGACGGTTTCCATCATCATTGACGAGGTGTGTTTTGAGGAGGCAGAAAAGCTATATATCTAATCCAATCAGTTAGTCTGTGTCTTTTTACTGGGGTGTTTAGACCATTATATAGTTTGTATGTTCCTCTGACTATTTAACATTAATAAGGAGAGGGATAAAAAGAAGGGAAATGTGATAGATCTTTTGAATTATATGACTTTACCTAGAGCTAATGCACACATTCAAACTCATTAGAACATGGAACAGATACAAGAAATGAATAGTAGTAACACTCTGTGTGAAGTTAAAACACATCTTTTGTAAAACTTTCGTGAGCAGTGACAAGCTATAATTTCTAAGATAAAGTCTGTTAAGTTAGAACTCCCAAAACTATTTAAAAGAATGCTCTACCTGACACAGCAGGAACATTCCAGGTTTAATCTCAAAACTTTCTGTCTAAATACACCCCTGTTGGTTAATCTTTAACCATTCCGGGAAGCCAATTAGAAGCCACTTTTTAATGTTTTCTTAGAAAATTAAGAATCCATGATAGACTGTCTCTGAATAATCCTGCTAGGCTATCCAAGAGCTTTAGTGACTGTTGAGAGAAGCTCAAGGTGGAAAGTATTTGACACCTCCTTCTTCAGAATAGCCAGGGCCACACAGCAGGGCATCTCATTAGATAAGGTGTAAGTTAAAGCCTCCAATACACATCTTATTCAAGGTTAGTTGATATATAATTGACTGGTTAATCTTCTGAGAAAACAAAAAATGAAAGCACCAGATTGAAGGGTAATAATTTCCCTGAGCTGCTTCTTTGATATGCTGTAGCTGTGCAAAGGAGACATTCATTTAGTCAATACAAGCATCAGTTCCAAATAACTCTGGGAAAATTTGTCAATTTATTCAATCATCATCTACTTTCCATCAATTTTGAACAATGTAGAATATTGAATACTAGGTTTTACTGTCCTTGAAAATTAATTAGTGCTTTATAAAGCAGCAAATACTCAGATTCTGCATCCAAAGTTCTATTCCACTGGAATCTTAAAAACCAAATGTGTTTTCAAGTTTTCAAGTTTTGTTAATGTTAGAATTAAAAAATAATAATTGAGCCTATTTTGTCATACTCTGATTAAAGTTAAACACCTGTTTAAGAATAATTAGATTTAATTTTCTGGAAAATATTAATAACATGCTTTCTTTTAGAGATTTCTTTATTCATGACATGAATCTTCTGCATATAAAATGAATCAACTTGCTATTTTGGCATTAATTTTTTATCTGATAACTTTTTTTGCCACCCAGAAATTGTTGACATTTGTATGCAAAAGTACTGAGCCTATTTTGCTTTGTGTTTGAATTTTAGTTCTAGAAGACACTATTCATAAATGATCATAAGATGTTTCATTCTACACTCTTCTTTAGTGTGACTGCATTAGTCAAAGTGCTTCATTCTGTTCATTGGTGTGACCACATTACTAGGTCTCCCATAAGTCAAGGCTATTGTCTGACTTAAACAGTGAAAACTTTCTTTTGACTATTTTGGAGCCCAGAAGTCAGAAATCAAGGGAGTGTTCAGATTAGTTTCTCTTTTCTCCTTTGTCTCCACATGGTCTATTCTTTGTGTGTATCTGTGTCTTCTTTTTAATGAGAGATTAATCGTATTGGAATAAGTTCTAGCCTAATGACCTTGGTTAACTTTAATTAACACTTTAAAGATCTGGTATTTCAATACAGCATATTCTCAGGAATGGAGATCCATGAATTTTGGAGAAATGTGGTTTGGCTCATACTAGTGACTGATTAAGAATATTGTTCCCAGGAATAGTATCTGTTTTCTAGCTGTAAGTCTGAATGGGGCTTTTGAATGCTTCAATTAGTAGATTAAGATGGGGCAACATCTAAGGGCCAGTTCTAAATATGTGTTAGTTCCCACCATTTGATCGATTTCTTCTTCTTCTTTTGCAGAAAGCTCTCTCTGGAAAAAGCAGACATTATATCACACTGTAAGCTCAAACTACCATTTGGAATGGAGCTAAAGCCCAAAGACAACAATCAACATGAAGCCTCATGGAAGCAAAGAAGTCATAGCTGGCCCCAGCTCCTTGTGATCAGGTCTTCATATGATGCATGAGTTTTCTCCTCTGGGTCCTCTGAATTTCATAGCCACAGAGCCTATGAGGACAGTAAGGAATTATTTGATACCTCTGCATCTTATATTACCTATTACACAGTCATAATCAGTTATAGGAAGTTGTTTGCCTTTCCAGCAATGTAAACAAATCCACCTTCAATTTCTTAAGGAAGATACATTTTTCATTTTTAACATTTGAGTACTGAAATTCCTTTGGAGTTTATCGTTAACTACAGAATGTGATATGCTACAATATTACCTGTTCACCGGGATACCACTTAGGTATTCCTATTCTATGAATTGAAAACTTCCTGTTTGTTTAGGTTTTAGATGCAGTCTTCATGATATAATAAAAAAACAACAGTGTAAGTTGGGTGAGGTGGCCCATGCCTTCAGTCCCAACACTCAGGAGGCAGAGACAGGTGTGTCATTGTGTGATTGGGGCCATCCTCTTCTTTTCCATTTTGTGTTTTAACTCAGACTCATACTTTATGATCACTGACATATCTATGCTATTTAAAAGTATTGTATTATCTTAATATTATAATAGATATTAGTGCAAACGTTTTTGTGAAATAATAATTGCAATCACAAATAATGAAATCTTTATTTTTCTTCTATAAACTTTTCTTTACTTTTATTTTTTTTACTTGTTAATATCTCCAAAATTGTAAAATACAGAGTTTTAATAGTGACAGCTTTATCTTCTACATATCTTTGATTAATATTACCTCAGCGTTTTAGTTTTTCATTGTTTGCTGCTTTATTTTGACAGATTTAGCCAAAAATGCATATCTATAACTACACCAATCTTTTAATTTCCCTATACATCACCTTCTTGAAATCTTGTTTATTGTGAAGTAACTGTATTTTCAAGGATATATCCTTCAATTTCATTCAGTCAGCTTCTTCCAATATTCATTTCCCCCTCAGATCTGAAGTTAAATATACTCAGTGCTCAAAGACTGTTATTTGCTGTGATTTGAATATAAACAACCACTGGTAGGACGTCTCTAGAAGTTCTATGTGATCTTCAAATCATGACTGCTGTGTTTGAATGTGTTCCATAAAGTGTCATGTGCTGTAGACCTGGTCACTATCTTAGTACTATTGGAAGACAATCAGATCTTTAGAAGGTGGGATTAATGGATGAAGTTAGATTATTGGGGGCGCTGCTTTTGATGGGGATTGTAGAATTTTGGCCTTTTTTTCTTTCCTCCATTGTTTCTCAGCCACCGTGAGGTGAATAGCTTTGATCTATTATGCTCTCCTTTCATGATATTCTGCCTTGCCACAGCCCGAAAAAAACAGAGCTAGAAACTGTACTGTGGACTGAGACCGATACCTCCAATACATGAGCCAAAATAAACTTTCTTTAGACAGGGTTAGAGTCCAGCAGGAAAGCGCTTGCCCACCATGCACAAGGCCCTGGTTTCAATCTCCAGAATAATAAAAGAAACCTGAAACCCTTTTAAGGTATTGTATTGTGGGGACAGGAAGCCAATTAACACAATACCTCCAGGCTCCAAAACGTTTGCCTTTACCTTTGAAACACGAAGGAATAATTAAGAGCCTGTAATGAAGTCATGGGGAAAGTGGAATGGTTGAGTGTATTGCTGTTCTTACATATGTAACATAATCTTTATTGCTTGGATTCTTTAATTGAATTCATAGTACATTTTCAAATAAATACCTTATTGTGCTGAACAAATTATCTTTGGTCCACATTGTGATTGTACAGTATGGTAGTGATGTAAGTATAGTTCAAAATGCTTTCGTAATGATAGAGGTATTTTTTTATTTTGGCTCGCATTATTTTTTTTTTCAGGAATTTCAATTATATGCATGATTTACTCTACCCTGTCTTTCAAAGTCATCATTTTGCCTTCACTGTCTAGTCTCTTTTTCTCTTTGTGGGATGTAAGTGGTATTTCTAAAGTCGTTTTACTTATTTCTTTCCTGGACTCTACCTTCCCTTTGCTTTTATCCTGTTGTGTGCTTATTACCCATTGCAGCCTGTATAACTGCATGGAGTTCTTATAATTCTAGTCTTTTATTATACCGTAAATTATTATGTTAAGGTTTTATTGTTACCTTTGGTGGTGGTGTCCTAATACTGTTTTAGTAATGGGCTATGCTGTTGTGGCTATTTTATTCTAGTGCATTTTTAAAGAATCTTAAACTTATCACATTTTTATAATTCTTGAGCTTTTTTTACAGCATTGCAATTTTGAAATTTTCTTAAAATTAATTGTAAGAGAGATGAATTTTCCTGAATAAACTGTTAGCAGGGCATTTCTGTGTATGTGTGAGATAGCTGTGGAGGGAGGGAATGATAAAGGGGCCAGATCTCTTCTAAGTTTGCAATCATAGCTCCTTGTCCCTCTCACTATGTAGGGTTCTATAACTCTTTAAAATTCTCTGGTCTTTGCTTACTTTAGTGGTTCACTGTGAAGAAATCAAACAGCGCTGGTTAACTAATGATCATGTAGTATAGGATCTTTTCATTTTAGCTTCTCTTTGACCCGGTTTGATTGTAATAAAAACTTAGAAAATGATTGGTTTTTATCCTAGCGTACATTCAAAGGTACTAATAAAAAAGATGTTCAAGTAATATATATGTAGCCAAAATCCTGCCTTGATAATTCTGTGTACTTTTTTGACATCAAACTCATTGCCTCAGGTAAAAAGCAGATATCTGCTTGGGACTGCACCATAAGGAAACTCTTTTGGTACTTGTTTATGATCTGCATAAATAAAAGACTGCAGATGCTGAGGAGGGACAAATCAATACCATCTCGGTACTATCTGCATAAGAAAGAGTGTGGACTTTAGTGAAAGAGCCTTTTCTCGGTACACACTTCTTTACTATTTGTTGCTTGTTTACATAAGAGCTGAGTGGAAAATATTGGTACATTCATGAGATCAAAGATGCAATGGCTGATCTATGTATGAAATAATCCTTCTATGCATTCCCTCAATGGATGAATGGAAGGATATCCAGAGGAAGTTGGAAGTTGTAAATGGGGTGGATATGATCACATTTTATTATATACACATGAGAATTCTCAAGGAATAAAGAAAAAATTATAGATGTTTAGTAATTTAAGAATATATTTAAATAATATTAGAATCTCTTAGACCAACAAAATTAAATAAATTATAACCATTCAAAATTATGTATCTCTTTAATATATTAATGTGGACTAGAGTATTATCATTTAATAATTATCATTATTTGATAATTATCATTATTATTGGAATTTGTTTCTAGACCATAGAGAAAACCCTACTATAATTATTCTGCTAAATAGACAAAACACTAAATGGACTCATAATGACATTATAATACACACAGATTAGCTCTCACCAGGAAGGTTGTTCTTGCAGCAGATGATGATTAACACAGAAACTCACAAGTGGTCAATATGTAGAGAATGTGACTGATGAGTGTTCAGCCCTAACATGAAATACCTATATCATACCTTCTTCTCCCAAGTCTCAGAGATCATTATGGAAGAGGGGGCAGAAAGACTGTAAGAGCCAGAGGTGGTAGATAAATTCAAGGAAATTGTGCTGTCTGGACAGGACAGGGTAGTTACACATATGAATTCCCAACGCTTCCAACTACATGTAGAGGACTTGTGCAAACTCAAGCCATACAGGGACCCAGCATTGAAGCAGAAAGTGAGCTGAAAGACCCAGCCATAGTTGAGGCTCTATTGGCATTTGATGAATGCTAAGATAGGAAGAGTCTGTTTTCCATTCTGATACGATGCCTGGTAGATTGACCAGTGTCCAAGGGATAGACCCACACCCAAGAGCATTTGCTAAACACAGATTAGACTTGGTAGGACATAAAAACATCTAAATAGTAATAGAGGACTTGAAAACGGGGTTGTGGTGGTAAGGTGCAGGTAGAAGGAGGCAATAAATATGAATATGAGAGAAATAAATAGTAGGAAATTTTCAAATCAATAAAAATTTAAAAGAAAAATATTTGAAAATGTAATAAAAATGCATCTGGGTTCATTCAATTTTGCAATTTAATGGCATGAAATTATTTTGAGAAGCTGTATGCTTCCTAGTGAAGAACTAGAGTACCTCATCACATTAACAGACAACATTTATTGATAATCTTTACTAATCCGCTACATACATGGAAGTCTGTTTTCAGACATGTTTTCTAGTGCACACTTAAGAAAATTCAATTTTTTATGAAATTCAATTAGAGTGTGTGTGTGTGTGTGAGAGAGAGAGAGAGAGAGAGAGAGAGAGAGAAAGTACCATAGTTTATCAAATAAGGGTACTGTAGTTCAGTTACTTAAGAAAAAAATTATGACTCTTAAATATTCTTAATGAAAAATCTCCAAATTAAAAATCCTTTCAAATCCTTTGTTGTGTGTTGAAAAATGGTAGATTTATAAATGTTTATATAAATAGTATTGAATTTATTTTTTGCCTTTCTCAAATTGGAGCTAAAAGCTTGATGAAAATAAACTTCCTTTTCAAAATTTAGGATTCCTCATTTTTCTTTTTATGAGAACACATATGTTCAAATGTAATTTTCCCTCTAAGGGTATAGTATTTATATTTCAGAATGAAACAAAACTAAAGCCATCTGGGAACTTGCCATTCTTCACCTTTTAGTTTAGTCACTGAGAGTAGATGACCCATTGCTCTAATAGTTTTAGCACCTTAGTTCACCTCAACACTTGGAATGAACGTCATTCACTCTTCCATATGATTTTTATCTATCTTTATTAAATTTGTTCTCTACATGTCGATCCTTTTATTCAGCCATAATGAAAGTTCTTAACAATGTGATCTTTTTTATTCATTTCAATTTCTAGTATGATGCCAATCACACAGTATAAATTAGTATTTACTTCTGAATTCAATAGAAAGTGGTGACCCATAAGACTCAGATGATTTTGGCTTCCAGATTTAATAAAGAACATTTCAAAACATCCATTCTGTTTTTGAATTCCAATGCATTCAAACTGTACTGCACATTGTTGAAACACTCTCCTGGAACATAGTTTCTTCTCTTGGTGCTCCCTCTGGTTCTCAGTACTCAGGAGATTGTTTTCAGCAAGGATAGTGGCTCCTACTTCACGGAGATCCAGGCACTTAGTAAAGACAGATTTAAGATGAACTAAAACAAGAAGAATGAACAATTGTGACATGTATCATAAGCAATTAATTAAGGACTGATATAAAAAGGACTAGGAAGGTTTGTTTTTGTTGCACAGGCAGGAAATCTTATGAAGAGAGAAATTCAAGGTGGGATATGAAGGTGAGGACCAGCATTGCAAAGACCTCCCCTCAATATGAAGTCATGGATGCTATTACATTTCGAACAGCCAGAGGTGTTGGGTAACTGCAAGGAAATTGCTTTCCAGGCACCAAGGCTGTTGCCAATATTTATTCACAGCAATTGGAACAGCATGCACAAAACCTATGCAAGCTCAAGCCAGGCAAAATCTCAGCATTGTGAGGGAGAGGTGGGTAAGGAGCCCCAACCCAAGCTGAGGCACTATTAGCAACTGATAACTGCTGGGATAGGGAGAGCCAATTTTCTCTGAGTGTGATGTAGGTAGGCTCCAGAAGATGGACCCACACACAAGGGTATTTGCAGACACAAATTAGATTCAATAGGACTTTAAAAACAATAATAGAGAACATCAAGTCTGGAGGGGGTAGCTAGTCTCATCCAAGAAAGCAGTATTAAGTTGCATGCTATAAGGATTATCACATGATTTATAAATTTCTAAGTTTTTAAAAATCATTCAGCCTTATAAATGCAAGTACATGTGTGTGTGTGTGTGTGTGTGTGTGTGCACTATGTATGTATATTCTTGGTGCATGTGTGTTTGGATACTAGTGTGCATATCTGTGCATGCATGGGGGCGGCAAGGGGCCAACTTTGGGTGTCATTTCTCAGATGCTGTACATCACTGTTTTGTGCATTACAGTATTTCATAGACCTAGAAATCACCAATAAAGCTACACTAGCTGTTCAATGAACTTCAGGAATCTGCCTCAGCACTGAGATTATGAATGCACATATGCCACCATGCCCCACAAGTTCTCTAGGTTGCAAGGTAAGTACTTTACAAATTGAGCTGTTTCCCCAGCCAACAAATAAATTTTCTAAAGTTGAGTTCCTGTAGGAGAAAAGAGTCTGAAATGGAGATTTATGTGTAGGTCGTTTGTTGGAACGTGCTCTCTGAAGCAATACATCTGCAAAATGTAGTTTATTTTTTTCATTCTGTTCCCTTAAACTGCTATAAGAACTTGCAAACAAGTGTCCCACTCTTCAGGTTGACTACAGCTTGATTCATCCTTCATACTGCTTCCAAACAAATCTTCACAAAAGTACAAGCATAATCACATGATTCACATTTTCTAACCTTTTGATAATGAATAAAATCCCCATTCTTTCAATTTTATCATCAAAGACTCTATGTCCGGAGTTTAACAATGGCATACTGGAGACAATTCATATTTTTCCTAGAATGAATGCCAAATCATCAGGAATTATGTGGACAATTGTTAAACAAAGACATTATAAAATTGAAATTACATAAACACCATTAAATTAAATAATTTAATTTTGAATAAAAGGCAATAAATGCTTAAAACATATGAACATTACTTCTCTACATTTGCTGTTGCTCTTGCATTGGTTGACACAGATTGCTTGTGTATTGGAATAACTCTGAAACACATGCTTCTGTGTAGATTTTCCTAGCTGCATTCGATAATGTGATATTAATGGATTGACCTCTCACCATTAATGGAGTAGATACACCTCAGGAAGGTAAAATACTGTACATCAAGAATTAAAATATTTTTTTGTGGATTGCTTAGAAATGGATTTGACAATGTGTATTCTGAGGACCAACTGCTGTTCTTATACTGGAACTCAGTCTCTTTCTCTCCCACTGTCACTGTCTTGAGGTTAATCTGTGGTTTTAGATCTAATAGAATTTGTTTGATGAAAAGAATTTCTTTGAGTGCACCTATGTTTTGTGTGTATATGTTTAGAATTATAATATGCTCTTGGTGGATTGTTACTTCAATGACTGTGGAGTGGCCCTTCTTCCTTTTTTATTTAGATCAGTTTTGTTTTTAATTTTATTATGTTTTAGAATAGCTATGCTTACATGTCTTAGTTCCATTTGTTTGGAATATCGTTTTTTTGTTTTTTGTTTTTTGTTTTCTGTCTTCCTTTTAACCTTAGATTGTGTCTATCATTGATGGTGAGTTGTGTTTTTTGGAGGCGGCAAAAATATGATTTCTATTTTCTAATAAGGTCTAGTAGTCTATCTCTTCACTTGGGAAACTAAGACTATCAATGTTAAGAGTTACTATTGATTGATGTGTATCAATTCCTGTCATTTTTTTTTGTATTTGTGGTGTTTTCTCTGACATCTTATTAATTGTTCTGGAACTGTTCATTTATTCCCTATTACCTCTTGGGTGTGTTAATCCATGTCTTTAGGCTGAAGTATTATTTCCAGTATCTATTGTAGAGCAGGCTCAGTTGTCTTAAATTCCCTTAAACCATTTTTATCCTGCTATTTCTCTTTAAAATTTAATTGGTAGTATTGGTAGTTTTACTGAGTATAATCGCCTGGGTTGACAATTTTTTTTTCTTTCAGATTTTAGAATACAATTCTGTAGGTCTTTCTGTTTTTTAAAAATTTCTGTCAAATCATGATTCCTTCTTTAAAGCAGGCTATAATAGTTACAATTTCTCTTCCCTAAGGTAGGTAACAGAGATTTCAAATTTTTTTCCCACTTTTATCTAACCACAAAAAGTTACCCTTATCTGACAGGAAGTCATAAGATCCTACTCATTCCAGAGGAGTCTTGGAGCAAGATCTTGATGAATTTTCTCGCTCAGGCTCTTAACAGTGAAGTCTACGCAAATAACTCCCCCCTATAATCCCACAAGGTAAGAATTCAAAGACTTTCAATCACCCAAACACATGGAAGTCAGGTATACCTGGTGATCCAGTGAAGAAGCTCCCTGTGGTTCCCACACACCTCATCCTAGGCTCCTCTTCATCTATATTCTCTATAATAAAGTAACAAATGTGTCCCTCTGAACTCTATGAATTTCTCAAGTAGAGTAATCTAACCAAATGAGGAGGTTGTGTCATCCCAGTTTACAACTGGTTGGTCAGCAACCTATGCAAAATAACTTAGGGATTGTGAGTGGAAATCAAGTAATAGGATAATCTTTATGACTGAGCCCCCACTCTGTGGGATATGCTAATATCTTTAGGTAGATAAGAGAAATGAATGGAAGGAGTCCCATTTGGAATACACTGTAGAATTAGTTGCTTCCTTGCAGAGGTATATATGAGTGTATGTGTGTGTGTGGGTGGGGGTTATATCTTTTTGTGTTATAGAAGTCTTTTGGTGTTGATTATTTTGGTGTAAGAACTGGAAAAATGGGAAGTTAGTTTTTCAAGACAAATATTTCCTAAATGGATGCATGCTTGTCTTTTATTTGTCTTGTCTACATATAGGATCTCCCTATGTGGTTCAAGATAGCCTTGTACTCCCTCTACTCCTCTTTCAGCCTCCCAAGTGCTGAAATGGCAGCTATGGGCCACCGTGCCTGGTTTGGATATCTTCTTTATCTTCACAAAGCACAGAGCAACTTCCAAGGCACACAGGATAGAGCCTTACACTCAGATGTTTTGTATAAAGTTTCTTAAGTAATGGAATTCTTATGTCTCTGTGTTCACCATGGTGCTAAGTGGGGCTGAATGTATTGTTGCCACTCACTGAATAGTTGTTGATTGATTGATATGGTAATGGAATATAAAAACTAAAAGTAGTTCAAAATTAGACTTATATTTTATTGAAATGCAATAAAGCTATCTTCAGTTTCTAAGTATTTTAATGCTTTCAATTATTGTTTCATCTTTCCATCACAGTGAAATTTTTATGCAATGTCATGAGGCCATTGTCTGTTCAAATTTATAAGACCCTTAAAAATGCTCAAACCCCATAGCAATGCCAGAATCTAGGAAATCTGTAGTCATTTATGATTAATGATGTTCTGTGCTTTGTGAGACATTATTGAAAACAGAAGCCTATGACTTCATTGTTTCTGACAATAACTTTGAACACAGGGTCAGTCCTTCAGTTTTAACATGTCTTTGTAAGATTAAAAGAAAGTTAAAAACAATAACATTGGGAGATTCACCCAGATGTAACATAATGGGAGACACAAGTTTTCAATCTGTTTCTGCCAATGAAACATCACCTCATTTCATAGAATATTGATGATGAGCAAATGTTACTGAAGAGCAAATCTAGTCATCATGAAAACATAGAGTTCAGGACTCTATCAGGCACCACATAGTGAATTCATAGAAGATGTTAACCTCAAGTCCAAAAGATTGGAGACCAGTGTAAGAGCTGACTCATAACAAATTCAGCTTAATGTTTGAATTTCCCTCCAGATGAATAACTGGAAAGAGAGTGACCAAGCTTTGAAAAAAATCCAAACCATTGAATGTTATATAAAAAAATGTAAGCAAGTACTAGATGTTTCCGGAACAAAAAAAATAGTTTTATGATACAAGGACATTTTTATTCAATTACTTAAAAGTTATTGTATGTTCCAGAAAAATTATAAAACAAGGGATAGAACATTATACTTCGCTTCTAAATCAAAATTTTAGACTCAAAAGCATTCATAGATCTCCCATTGTATGAGAAGAAAATAAGAATGTCCAATTAAATATGTATATAGGGTATTTGATTAAAATTATTGGCATTTTATGAGGAAGGCATGCTTATACAAAAATATGATTCAAACATGTCAGCTCTCCCTATTAAAAGCTCTTTACGATCCATAGGAAATAAAACATGCATTCTGATAAGAACTAGGTTCAACCTTCAAAATATGTCATCATGTTGAACTCCATCTCTACTGCCTTCTTCAATCCTTCTTTTGTCAAATAATTTGGCATAGATGATTCAGAAAAACCATTATATACAACAGTTTCTGTGTAACAAGAGCCTCTGATGCTGCTAAACCACAGCCTGACCTTAAATTTGTATGAAAAATTAAGTGGATGGCCCACAGTTGAGTTGTGGTTTTTCTCCGTTTAATATGATTGCCCTGGAGTCTGGAAAGGGAAGAAAAACAGTTGCTTGATAGGAATTGTCACTTTCCACCCTTCACTGCAACAACACTGAAAAGGATTTAGCTGGAGCCAGCTTTCGGCCGATCTTTCTTCCTGAAAATGTGATGACGTGAGGATAGACAGGCCCAAAGGCAGAAATAACCCAAAAATTTCCCCTTAGTTTATTACTAAAGTTAACATCAAACTTAAAGCATGGATCCGCTTGCTTGCTTGCTTCAAAGCACCAAACTGATATGCCAGAGATAAAATAGTACAATAGTTAGTAGATGTAAGAACCAAGTTCCTGTTATGCCATGTTTCCAGTGGGTATGGGAACCCTAAATGAAGGTAATCCAACAAGAGCGGAGAAAGGGCACTCATCCATAACTTTGCAATTTAAAAACTCTTTTTCTATGTAACTGAACAGGATTCATGAATTAGGGGGTGCTGTGCACATGTGCTAAAATCAAACACTGCAGTTAACGTCACAAAGGAAATCCATCACAGGTTCTGTAGCAGGACATGTTTCTCTTTAAATAATAATGGTTGTGGTGTTGTTTCAGCCAGTGAAAATTCAATACTCAAGGTATAGATTTAGGTTATCTTGATTCTTTTCTTTACTTAGTATATCCTGGCTTCTGTGCCTTCAGGATTTCTCCAGTCATAAAAAATTATAATAAAACTACTTTTGTAAATAGTTCTAAAAAAAAATTAAAGAAACAACATCACAGTGTAGCAGAATCCGAGTTCCACAGTCACAAGGATGTGCTAAAATCAAACTCTGCAGTTAACTGGTCACAAAGGAAATCAATCACAGGTTTTGTAGCAGGACGTGTTTCTCTAAAGAATAATGGTTGTGATGTTGTTTCTGCCAGTGAAAATTCAATACTCAAGGTATAGATCTAGGTTATCTTGCTTTTTTTCTTTACTTAGTGTATCCTGACTTCTGTGCCTTCATTATTTCTCCAACCATAAAAAAATTAAAAATAAAACTGGTTTGGAAATAGTTCTAAATGTTCTGAGTATGGATTTCTAAAAGTGTTGGGTAAATTCTAGGAACGAGTTACTACAAATAATTAGCTTAAAAAGATTGTTGTCAGTGTTTCTCCTTTATATTTCCTGCATTGAACAAACTTGAAGCAAATGAATAGAAATATAAAATACTTTGATGTGGTTTGAAAAATCCTCCTAGAGACAGGAAATGAAAGAGCACATGAATCCCCTCACTGTAAAGGCATTAAGTTTGATAAAACGTGCTTAAGCATTTCCCTCATTTCTGCAGAAAATATTTATTGGGCACCTCCCTGATGTAGAATTATGCTACATCCCATGCTACAGCATTAAGGAAGACAGGCACATTCTCATTCTTGTGTGTAAGGACATAAAACATCATTAATAAGCCTTACAGAGTTATAGAAGTAGTCTACGGATGTCAAAATAATTATGTGAAAATAATAAGGAATGGTAAGTTCTCACTGTGAAAGTATTTTTTAACTGAGATCTAAAATATAAGATGTCATGTTATATGAATATTTCCATAAAAATTCTAAGCAGAGGATACAGAGGTCCTCAGAGGAAACACTTGGTATGTTTGGGGACCTGGAATAAAGCTATATACGACCAGAGCCCAAGATAAATGGGTAGATGTGTGTGTGTGAAGAGAGAGGAGGAAAGGTGGGACCAGATGATGCTTTATCTCACAGGCTGTATTAGGGATTTAAATTTCCCGTAGCCATTAAAGATTCCTGGAAGCCATGTTATTGCAGTAAAGTAGATTATGGGAGAAAAAAAAAACTGAAAGAGAGACAGATATGTGTATATCTCAAATTCTGGTAGGCTTCTCATGCTGTCTTCTTCATCTGTTGTTCACGTGTGTTGTGAGCATTGTCTTTTCCCTGGTTCCTGAAATGTTCCCCCTCAGCCTCCCATATCAGCAAGTCCCATCTTCTTCATGCAAATTATAATTTACAATAGTATATTACCTATAATAATAACAGACGCTAATTCAGCTTATCTGAATTGCTCTCATTGGCAAATAACAAAGACCAACATTAGTCCATAAGTTGACCAGTTCCTCAGTGATGGGGTCCAGGTTTGAACTATAAATTTTCTAAGAGAAAACCCAAATTACTATTTGTTTCTATGTGCTAAATGACCTTTAATTTTTTTTATTATTCTTTACCATTTGTATTTTTTATATGTTTTCACTCTGAAAAATATCTGAGGGAAACTGCTTAAGAGAGAAAAGATAATTTAGCTTACAGTTTTAGTACATGGTCAGCCACTCCCCTAATTTACAGAAGCAAAGACAAACCACTGGGGAGAAAGATGGTGGGAAGAAATTGTTTACCATAATGGCAGCCAAGAAGCAAACAGGGTGTCAGACATGTCCTTCAAAGACACACCCCCAGTAACCTACTTCTTCCAGCCAGGCCTCAACTCGTACTTTCTATTACCTCAACACCATTATACCAAGAATCTAAAGAGAGCATATACATTGATTAGGTCAAAGTCCTGCAATCTGATGGCCCCACCCCTCAGGTTTTAGATCTACTAGCTGGGAACCAAGTCTTCTACAGTGATAACTAATCTCATACTGTGTAACTGTTCACACATGTAAATAAATATGCTGAATACCTGTAGCCATTTTAGCACCTTTTGAAACAATAAATACCTACAGAAGATAGCTTTACATCAAGTCTGTGAATATGTTGTGGTGACATGAAGTCTTAGTCATCATGTTCTTAGATTTTTGGATCTCATGATTTTGTTAGAGGGATTGGTAACAACACTGAGGCATTACACTCAAGCAGAATGGCTCACACAGCAGACTAATACTATTTGCCAAGTTCTTTTCATGGTCACATAAAATAAAAGGCACATAGAGATAAATGAAGCATGCTAATTGTTGAGGAAGATAGACTTTGACAAATTCCTGAAGTAAAAGCTCTTGAAAAGCCATCATATATTTATCTCCCTTACTGCACCATGCTAGGAACTGCATAGTCTAAAAGACCTGGAATTAATCGAAGTTAATTATAAAAGTTCATAATCAAATAACAATCAAAATTCATTATGGAAGCTTGTTTTTCTCCTGACCTATTGGATCTGGTGGCAAACTTAACTCATTAAAACAAATAAACGTTGCTTCTGAATCAATAATTTATGACTATCTTTCTTATTAAGGGCTAGAAACATTAGTTAATCCATCTATGAAACTGCATTGTCTACGAAGATAGTGTGCAAGGATTCTCTAAATGAACAGAATTAATAAAATGAATATATATATAATATATATATTAAAAGGGGATATATTAGATTGGCCTGCAGAATATGGTCCAACAATCCCTGCCTCACACTGGAGATGCAGAGAATCCAGCAGTTGCTTAGTCCATGAGATTGGAAGTCTCAGCAGTCCCAATGTGGAACTGAAGGCCTAGAGGATTCCTGGGGAGATGTTGATCTTTAATCTATATCAGAACCAGAAAAAGTTGGTTCTAACATCAGTGAAAGAATGTCACAGCAACAGGATAAATAAACCTACCATTGAGAGTGGAGGCAAGCAGGCAAAAGGTGAAAGTTTCCTTCTGCCATATCTTTTTATGTGGACTGCCACCAGAAGGTTCTGCCCACATACTGAGTGGGTCTTCCAGCTTCATCAAGATAGTTCTTAACATTGTCATTAATTCCAGATCTAGTTAAGTTGATGACCAAGATAAACACCACAACTATTAACTTCAGTTTTGCATTAGCAAATAACAAGAAAATTAATTTAAATAAAACCCAATTCCAAAATGGATTTCAACGTTACAACCATAAAATGAAAGTTTAAAATGTTATATGTCAACTATTTACCCAAAGCAATGGATGCTGTAATTTGCTTGAAGCTAAGAATTCATAAAACTAACAAGTTATGCCCTCTTTGATTGCAGAATGCAATCTATAGTACCTTAATATCCTCATTTATTGATTTCTCATCTTTATGACTAGAACGTTATTTATCTTGAACTCAAGTAACTTTAATTCTGTTTTCAGAAATACCTGATGGTGAAGTATTATAATATTTTGAAACATATAAACTTCTAAAGCTGAGTGTGAGCTATGGCTATTCTTTTCAGCAACACAAAGCTGGATTCAACATTAGGAATAATTTGTTGGCCATTCCATCAGAATCGACAGACTAGTGTTAAAAATAATTACCCACAGTCTATTGTGATTCTATTAAATTTAATAGAAGACTTTTAATGTTATAGTATGGCCACTTTATATTACACAATTATATTTACATAATGTACGATTTGACTTAAAATTGCTGCTCTATTGGGATTTAAGAAGAGATAAGCAATAAATGCTGTATCCTTCCAAGCTAAATTTGCAAGGATAGATTTCAGAAGAAAAACTGCCTACACTTCCACATGATAATGTGGGATTAATATTAAGTTAAATATTAACTATTTAGTTAACATTAAGTTAAATATGTGCTGGTTTGGCTATATAATATTAAATCCTAAAATATTAGAGAACCTAGACATGTTAGGAAATAGCTCTGTGTGTGTGTGTGTGTGTGTGTGTGTGTGTGTGTGTGTGTGATCTGCATGTATATGAACTGTGCACAGGAATGAGGAAGCCAGAGAAGAACATGGGGCCTCCTGCTCTATCTCTTGCTGAACTAAAACTCAGCAGGTGGCCAGAAAGCCCCAGCAATCTTCCTGTCTCTGCCCCTCCCCAACCACAGTGCTTTAGTTACAGGCACTATGAGCATCAACACAGCCATGCCTGGCTTTTCACATGGGTGCTGCAGATGCAAACTCATGCCTTCATGGTTGTGCAGCAAATGCTGTTATTCACTGAGTCATATCCCAACTCTGTACTAACATTTTAAATTTTAGTTTTTACTTAGATTCTGAGGCAGCATTGACCATTAGTCTAGGATTAAAATTTAGCTAAATTATCATAAATATTTTTTTCTCTTTTATTTAAAGTGAAAAGTCCAGCTTTCTCTTCAAGCTTGAGAAGAGTAGTGATTTGAAAGGGTCTGCTTTGGGCCTAAGTAGACATTTGTCAATATCTACAGACATTTGTATGTCCTTAACTATACATAAAGTACAGTCCTTTGTAGTAAAGGGTCATACTGCCCCATATGGTGACAGTGTCAATGCAGAGAAACCCTCAAATAGAGAGGTAGTAAGTCATCTTAGTTCTGGAGACTGCATTAACAATATAATAAAATGTAAACTGCTATGAAATCAGAGATCACTTTTTTCTGACTAATCTTTTTGTCTTGCACATAATAGATAAATGTTTATGGTATAAGTACATTAATAAAAAGATAAAATAGTGTATGAACATATA
>NW_008329039.1:1742456-1747579 GCF_000622305.1 Nannospalax galili
ATAGACATGACCTCCCTTAGAGTGACAAGCATGCTGTACAGCACTCATCAAAGAAGCTTCTTATTGCAACAGATGGAGGCTACTGCAGAGTTGCAGATCTGGTCAGGAATAGAGAACATATGCCTGGTGGATGCCCAATACTAGGTGACACATCTGCAGTTGAATCGCTACAACCAAGGCTCACAGAACCTTGAGGGGCTAATGCACCCCTCAACTCTCACCAGTGAGGCTTTCATGTACATCAGAGGATGCTACACACAAGAAGACCACAGCTGGCCAAGTTTTGGAGAATAAGAGACTGTAGAGTGTAGGATGGCACTCCTATGTGGAACCTCACCCATCCACGGCTCAGGGACCATCACACAGAAGAGGAGGCAGAAAGATTGTAAGAGCCGGGGCTGGTTCATGAACACAGGGAGGTGGAGGCTTCCAGGCCACTGGAGGCTTGCTTAGGTAAGCCTGTGTCAGAGATGGCCTCAACGGGGGACCCAGGTCAGCCCAATTAAAGGCCCAAAGGGCAGGTGAGAAATAGGCAGTGGGCCAGCACTAGATTGAGAACCATTTGAGACTGGTTCCTGCTAGGTGAGGGAGAGAATGACTTACTAGGACCACTTGATGTGCTGACTAGACTCCATTGAAGGACATTTGGGTACAAACACTTGAGTGAATAGTACTTAGCATGTACACAGAGTTCATAGGGTTTCGGGGGGTGGATGGGGGAAGGGGTCTAGGTTTGAGTGTGAAATATTGTATGAAATTTTAAAAGCTCAATAAAAAAGAAAGCAAAGCTAGAAACACAATGAAGTGAAGAAAAAAATGGCAAAATACAGACAATTGTTTCATGGAGACATGCTCATAATTTTATTAGTAAAAAGACTCAGGTAATTTTCCTTTTCTATACTCAAAACAAGTTAGTGGTCACAGCTGTACTATTAACAATCATACAATGTAATGTTAGGAAATAGTTTTAGGATTAAGTTTATGCCTTATTTCTGAATGTATGAAAAGAGTCAAGTAGTTCAAATGTGTTTTAACTCCTAGTATACAGGACATATTAAGATCAATTTGATCATACATACATGTAGCCACTTTATTATATTGCAAAAATCACTGCTCATTCTTATGGAACAATAACATTTGTGGAAAAGGCCCTTTTATAATTTTTAGACATAAATGATAGAATTTTATATACCCAAGACAGTAACATTACTTATACATTTATAACATACACCACTGTAGCTTAAACATTTTTTCTTTATTAAGAAGACTGATCAGAGTCAAACTATATGCTGTGGTGTTTGCTTAGGGAACTCTCATACAGTAAGAATAATTGTTCCTATTTAGTGATGTTACCAAAGAGAATGTGGTTCTGGACTGCAAGACATACATAATCCAATGAAACCCCTCTGTGAAGCCACCAAAGGTTGTGCCAGGAGTTTTACACTTTTGTTAATTTTCTTTTATTAAAATATGAAACAGTGTTGAAATCCCTAAAAGAATGAGTGGATGGTAAGGTTTCAAAAGGTTCCTTAAACTAAAGGATTTCAACGTAAGTGTACAATATAAATGTTTTATTTCTTTGAGAAATTAGTTGAGGGGGAAAGGGAAGAAGAGAGAGAGTAGAGAGAGGGAGAGAGAGAGAGCAAGAGAGAGAGAAGAGAGAGATTTTAACTACATTTCTTATAATGCCTCATGTAGAATATGTAGAATTCTATCTTTAGGAACTAAACCATGAGCAGAAGAATACATTCCTCTTAAGTGTCTTTGGGTCATAGGCATTTTCCTAACTAGCTACTCCTTGGAGCTTTGCATTTTGTTTTCAAAAGCACAGATATGAAATGCTTGTCCCTAGCTTCAAGATATTCAAACTTTTAACAAGATTTTTCTTATTCTCTTAATGCCGGCTCTCTACTCTTCTTACCAATATATTAATGCCCTGTCCCCATCATGCTGTATCTCACAAACCTTTGACCTCTATATTCCCTGCTCTTTTAAGCTTTAGTAACTTGACCTTTTCTTTCCCAGCTAGATGATGGGAAAGTACCTTTCAATGCCATGTCTTAAAAATTTGCCTAATCTCCCGTTGACTTCCCTTTTTCTTATCTTTCTAAATGTGAATATTTACCACCCATGAAACACTATGTGTATTCTATTGTCAATAACTTGAGTTCATAATAGGTATTTTTTATACACCTATTAGAACAGTACATTTAGAAAAACTGACAAAATCAAGTAAGCTCCATCAGGTCAAAGAAGAATTGAAATATTCATGTTTCTGGTGGGAATGGTAAAGAATATCACCATTTGTAAGGAAAAAACAATGGTTTCTAATGCAGCTAAACAGATGCTTATTAATGATATGCCAATTTTATCACTAGGTAATTATGAAAATAAAAAGTGTCCATGTAAAAACATGCACATTAATGTTTCTAGATATTTTAATAGTCCCCAAATGAAGACAACTCAAGTTCTCCTTTGCAAAGCATAGATAAGCAAACTGGTACATCTACACATATACTACTATTTACCACTCCACAAAATGTTTAGAAATGCAGTGCTATAAGAGAAATAAGACCAAAAATTAGTGCACACATATAGTGAAGTATAAATTAGTCATTAAAAAGAATAAAATACTGTACTTTTAGTGAATATTGATGGAACCAAAGAACATTGTGTTAAGTAAAATAGTTCAGGTATAGAAAAACAAAGCCTGCATATTCTTACTCATTTATTGAAGGTGAAAAGGTTGATCTCATACAGATTGAACTGGTGATCACTAGTGTTCGGCAGGGGGTTAGATTATGAAATATATATAAATGCAATTATTTGGGGGAATATTTCTAGTCTTCTACAGTACAGCAGAATCACTATGTGATAGTTTATCATGATATCTGGCATGGTGACTATGTTCACTATCTTCAATGATGGCTTCATGGATATAAACATATGTCAAAATTTATCAAGCTGTATGTAATGTATGTAGGTTATTCTATGTCACTGAAATTTCAATAAAACTCTTCTTAAATTGAAATAAAGAAGCTGAAATCATGGCAACTATATTTTACAAGCACTTTTACAAGATATATGCTTCTGGATTCATTAGACTGTAACAGGATAAGCCTTTATAGTTATTAAATGATTTGATAATACATTCCTTCTTTTCATAAGAACTGACAAGAGATTTGAATGCTGGAGCCAAACACCACCATTCTGTATCTATTAATCCAGTACACGATTATTTAATACCTCCATTGAATAATGTACAAAAGAAAGAAAAATCTAACTGTGCACAATTCTATCAAGATCACTATAGGGTTCCCAAGTGGGTAATTTAACCTTAATGCATAATAACACATTGTTTTATAAAGTATGGCAGTTAGTGTAGTGTGAATACAGTTCTACAAATACTGAGATAACACATTTCCAAAAATACTTAGAAAGCATGTTAAAGGTAATAAGTGGTTGTTACTCTCACATGGTTTAAAAATTACAAGGTCAATGGCATTGTGCACTAGCAGCGCAATTGTGAAGAAGTTCCAGGTTCAAATGGGTTATGCTCTAAGAAGCTATGGATCAAATAGGCTGAGGGAACAATGAGGTCCCTCCCAACTGAAGACACCGAATGCTCATGAAGGTCATCTCCTTGGAGACATCCGTTGAAGGATAGGAATGAGCCCATAAAGTACAGTTGTGATTTTATGGCCAGGCAGTCTTAAATGTTGTGGAACTGTGGACTCTTGGGAAGGAAACCAATCAAAGCAAAGCACAGTGGGCTCCCAGAAATGTATAAAGTTGTCTTCAAGATGTTCCAGGAGACAAGATTTTTATTTTATCTTTGAAACATATACTGAAAAAAAAGTGATTGGCAGTGCTTTGCACTGGAATTATTCTTTAATATTTCTGAAATTGTAGAGAAGGTAGTGATAATGCACGTAACGTTGTTGTTGTCAGTTGCATAACCATGAGAAAAGTTATATAGACACAGTAAAAAAAATAAAAATGTATTTCTAGTCACCTGGAGAAACTTTAACATTCAAAGCTTTCAAATTTTATTATATTGAGCAATGATTAAATGAAACAATTATTTTGTCTGTTTATTGTTCTGTGTATCTATTCATTCACCGATTTTCAAAAGTAAGGAATTGCCTTTTAAAGGGAGGGTTTTGGAGGGTTTTTCTACATTATTTATGGGCGCTCTTAGAAAAGGGCAGAGGATCCAGAGAGTGCTGGTGTACTTCTGCTTAGCTTATCAGTTAACTAGTGAAATTTGACACCGACACCGGTGGTGTTAACTTTATTTTTAGAGTGTTACTGAGTAAACAGAAGAAGTTACTAGGAGAAACTTGTTTTGTGTTTTTGCCACATTTAAGTTCTCAATTTGTTTCTTGAGTTTAGAAAAGGCAAATTGAGTGTGGTCCTCCTTTCTATTAATGGACTCCAGAAAATGACAAGGTTAGCCTCAGTCAGTTTTCCCAACCTTGAAATACACAAATTCTAAGAAAAGGTAAATACTCTATTCTGATTCAAATTAACTAGGACAGAGAAACAATTCCAGGTTGTTTATTTTATTGTAGACTGAGCTTAGAGTCCCTAAACTTAAAGTCAATTAAATAGAAGCGTGCAGAGTGTTGAGAGCTGGAAAAAGAAGAGACGTTGGTTTGGTACTTCTGTTACTTTCGTTTTGGATTTTCCACTCACCTGAATGCCCACCACCTCTATTCATTTGATAAAATGTCTGCACTCATTAATAGCTTGAATCAGTGGTGAAAAGTCCAAAATATTTTTGGAGATTTTTGTATGAGTGTTAAATCCTAGAGAACTGGTTACAAAAATATTAAATAGTAAATATATCATGAGATTATAAAGAGACTATAAGTGTCAATATGTACAATTTTCTTTGAGGGCATACAGCCTTTGGAAAGTTTCATAGAAATTAGGACATCTGATCACAAGTCATCTTTTTGTTTGCATGAAACCAGACAGCCACCATCCCCTTAACTCCATTCCTATGTTCACATCTAAGAAGAGAGAAAGTATGTGACCAAACAAGGCTAATGCCACATAAACATTCTTTGAAAAAAAAAATCATACTTCTATAGAGTATATTTTTAGAGGTCATTTTT
>NW_008329039.1:1747773-1769041 GCF_000622305.1 Nannospalax galili
TTTGTAATTATACAGGATGGGTTATTTTTCAAAAGTAAACTAAGCAATAATAAAATCATTGATTTAGGTCAAATTACTCATATTGCTAAAAAGCATTGGTTTTACATTTTTGTTTCATATAAGTTTTTGAGCCCAAACAATCAAGAGAGATGTAAATAAAAATATTTTTGAGTGAAAACAATTAGATGCTCTTCTGTCTTGCATCTCACAGTGGGTATTTAAGCACAGCCCAAATGTGGATGTGTTGACACCTGTAATCAACACAAGAGGTCTCTTTTAAACTAACAAATCATTCTTCCCAATGGAAGTATAAACAAAACCCTAATTGGCCATTTTGCTAACTATTCTCCCTGCTGTGAACACTAGTGAGTGTTTGGTGTTTAAGCAGTAACATGAGCTACAGTTTATAATTGGCAAATGATAAGAGCTGATTGTCCTGATTCAGTCACTGTTACTAGGAATACTTGTATCTAGCCTACCCACACTCAATGGCTTTTTAATTGCCAAATCATATCAATCTTCTTGAATTATATTTTAATTGCAAGGAGATAAACAATATCAACTAACAGAAAGTGCTGTTGGAGGGGTGGGACAAACTTTTTTGAAATTACTTTTACATCTTTAAAAAATCATTTTTACATTTCATGATTTGTATCATGCACTTCAGTTCCATACTAATGTGGTTTCTAGTTTACTGATGAAGAAATAAATGGAAGACACACAATAGCTTATCTGAAGCCTAATATCCAGTAAGTAGTAGAGATGAAATTGACAGCAGTCAATCTTTGCCTGGAGCCAACACCTTGATTTTACCCCTGAAAATTGAATTCTACAGAAATAAAAATTAGGGCTGGCCACGGTGGCGCACTTGTGAGTTCAAGGCCAGCCTCGTCTACATAGTGAGTTCCAGTACAGCTCAGGCTATAGGGAGACCCTGTCTCAAAAAGATACCCGCCCCCCAAAATTAGGAACTAGCCCATTCAAACAATCTAATTTTGCATAATCTACTGAAAAGTTTCTCCATGCAAGTTTCCTAGGTCATATATCTGCTTGTGAATTATGAGGTTCATAAATTTGCAAGCCAAAGTGTTGCCTCAATTAAAATAATTGGCTAGAGGGAAGAAATGAAATCTTTGCACAAAAAATGATCACAAATAAGCAAAATGTATTTTAAACTCAATAATATGTGCTTCATTTTTTGTTGGGGAACTGCAGATTAAACTCAGAGAGTTGTATATCAAGGCAAACACACAACCAACTAAGCTATATCCCTGTCCCATCTACAAACACTTAAATGTGTAACTATATCATATTATATTTAATTTTTATTTTTATTTATTCTTTTATGTGTATTGTGTTTTTCCTGAATGTATTTACATGCACCCATGCTGTAAAATGCCCGCAGAGGCCAGAAGAGGGTGTCATGTTTCCTAGTAGTGGAGTTAAGCATAGGTGTTAGCCAACATATTGGTGCTGGGACTCAACTTGTGTCCTCTGCATGAACAACCAGTGCTCTTAACCACTGAGCCATTTCTCCAGCCCCTGTATATTTTTTATTGCATTAATAATTTCTTAGAAAGAAATACAATAAAAACCTAAAAAGTGTAGTGACTTACAATAAAATAAATTTGTATTTCACTTAGTTTAGAATACAACTTGAATATTACTGGCTGGGGTAGAGGAGGACTCCTGTTCTATTGAGTCATCCAAAGCATTCACATTAATGAAGTTTCACTTTTTAAAATAATGGCTCCTAAAACCACCACTTGTGTCTATATCAAGCTGGTAAGGTAGTGAGAGATACAAGTGAGAAAGCATACCCTGGTTAATAATCTTGTCTGACAAGGAACAAATCACTTGCACCTATTCTCCATTAGCCCCACCCAATGCTCATGCTAAGGCCTTGGAAAAGATGCTTAATTCTATGTTTTAGCTTTCCATTTGTCAAATAAGGAGAATAGTAATCAGCAATGGCACAGAGTAAATATACATAAAACTTTAGTTCATTTGACTTATACTTAGCACTTAATGATGACACTCATCACAACTAGACATATTTAGAAAATATAATAGCACATAACAACAGTTTAAAAATCCCAAAAGGTAGAGAACAAAAATAACTAGTAGAAAAATCATTAAGTATGATGTCAGACATCTTTAGTACTAAACAGCTTAAATTTTTAAATTTTATTTTTTATTTCACATATATGACCATTCTGCTTGCATGTATTTATATGGACCACACGTGTGCCTGTGCCAACAGAGGCCAGAAGAGGGTATTAGATCCCCTGGAATGAAAACTGCAGGCAGTTATGAGCTCTCTGACATAGGTACTGAGAATGGAACTTATGTCCTCTGCAAGAGCAGCAAATGTTCTTATCTGTGGTGCCATCTTTCCAGCTTTGCACTTTAAGTTTTTTTGCCAGAAAAAAAATGTGGCCAAAACAATGGGAAGATTTACTTAGTTCCATGGGAAATAGTGCTTCCTTTGAAAAACACATGAAGATACATTTAAAAAAGTTGAACTCAGGAATGTAGACAACATGGACTGAAAGGGATGATGAAAATCTATAACCTTCTGAGCTAAGTTTATGGAGTATGGTAAAAGCATCAGTTGTTAGAAATAAGGTCTTAGCTTCAAGTTCTTGGACGCAATCTAGGGCTGTGGCTATAGCCTGTGCTATTTTTGGAGTTGCCTGAACTACCCTGATTAACAACTTGAAGGGATGATCACCCTTACTGGCACATTTGTTATATAAACTTTCATATTTTTTTTTTTGAGTAGGCTTTTGAATTAATATATTTCCCACTAATGTTTCATACCACTTAAGCATATTTATCTCTTTAGACATGGACTTGGAGCATTTGCTGAAACTTATCTGGAAGCCTCATTCCTGAAGACTGATTCCCTTAGTATTAGAAGATACTATGCAAATTGCCCAAGGAGGAAACCAACCAATGATTCTATTCAGCTGTAAAGTCTATGAACCACATCAATGAGCAGCCCAAGAAATAATCTCTACTGGTGATGTAATGGCACTCTTATCTTGAGTGTATCAAAAAACTATCTAATTGAACTTAAGGTTTGCTCAGTACGAGGGAACCCATATGTGGTACTGTAAACATAGACATGGCTGAAGAGGTGATAGATCTTAGAGAAGAAACTATTTTTCTCATATCCTTAGAACAATGTAATTTCTAATTGTATTCTAAATATGTGTCTTTGTCTTTACAGACCAGTGTACTTCTTACCACTTATCAAAGAAACTTCTTTTGAAAACAGATGGAAACTGTTACAACTCAAAAACAGAAAATAAGTTTTGTCTAAGGTGCCCAGCCCTTTTTGGCACATCTACAGTACAAGCTCTACACTTAAGATTCAGGTAAATAGTGGAAGAGGGGGCAGAAATAATATTAATGCATCTTTCAACTCTCACCAGAGAAGTTTCCTCATGCAGTAGATTACAATTAACCCAGAAAGCCAAAACTGACCAAAGTGCAGATGTCATCAGAGTTCTCTTGGGGTCTCTTGTGCTATCAGAAAAACCATATAACATAGTTCTATGTGAATTTATTATAGTTATATCTTGGGGGGGGTGAAGAAACTTATAGAGACTAATGCCTAGCACCCAGCACCCAACTCTCATGGCAGGCCACCACTGTTCTAGATCGCTTGCCCAGAGTCTCTGTTAACTTTCGCCCACACAGCTTGGGCCCACAGTCTCATTCCAGGCCAGTAAATGCCCTCTCTTGTGACATGGATGAGACACTGGGGCCATCTTTTCTCCATGCCTACCACTGTGCGTTCTCCACACCTGTGACTGCAAGCTCTTTGCTGCTCGCGGCTCCCATCCCAAGATGTCACCACAAGTCCCTCCTTCCACAGCTAACTCTCCACAGTCAATTCTCCGCAGTAGTCCCTGCCCCTTGGAGGAATCAGGACCCCTGGGGAACACACTCCACCCCTTTCCTCAGCTCTTACAATTTTTCTGCCAATCTTCTGCTAAGGTCCCTGAGCCTTGGAGGGGGTGATGTAGGGTGATCTCTCTTGTATTGTGGAGAGATAGTGACTTCTTGGGCCTTCCCACTGTTTGTCTTTAAGCCATGGCCATTGATTTATCTCAGTGGTGTTTCTTCTACTATAAAGACAAATGGAAGGAAGTAGACACATTTAAACAAACATGAATGTAAATACAGATGCCTAGAAGATATACCAGTAGGTGTACTATATTCATTAAACGGTATACTTGTGATAGCTTCCCCACTAGGGCCAGTAACCTTTCTTGACACAGAGTGTTGGCCTAGTCTACAGCACCAGATGTATGTTCTACACCTAGGAGCAGGCCTTATCCAATTAGAAATTTGTCACTTGTATGTATGTTGGTTGCGCCATTACTGCATTTTCAGGCATTGCTTGGCATATCCATAGTGTGCAGCACACAGTGTCCATTGTTGATTAGAATCATAGGGGATCCTTTTTTCTATAACCATCTGCATAGCTCCTTCTGGCAATATGAGCATCATTCATCCAGGGCATGGAGGTTTTTGGCTTACTCTCAGCTCCATCTCTTATTTTCCCATGCTCACAGCATGCAGTGTCTTCAGCAACATGGACTTACCGACTTTTCTAGTGTACAACCTACATTAATGCAATAGCTTTGGTGAATTTGAGGATCGCAAGGATCTCTTTGACCAACAACTCATGGAAGGGGAAACCCAGCCCTGGTACTGTAGATTTTCTTAACAGTTGTATAGTTATGGAGTCTCTGTCTTCATCTTACCCAACCATAAAACTCCCAAGAATCTTATAGATATAGCTGGCCTTTGCTTCTTCATAAGCCTTGCCACATTTGTCTTCAAATAACCCAAATGGGCCATTTCTTCTGTCTGGTCTATTTTATATCTCTCATAGGCTGTTCTATTATTTTACAGACACATTTTACATGCTGGTCAGAATCATTTAGATTTGCCAAAGCCTATCTCTCTTTACAAATGTCCTGTCCCATTAAAGGGCTTAGTAAAACCAGTAAAGCCCCATACCATTCTCGAAGTCCCAGTTGAATTAAGCTTTACTTCATATCTCTGGTGAATACTGCCTTATCTGGCCCAGTAAACTGGACATCATATATTGCTTTTCTCATACCGATTTCTCTCAGTAGTGCCTGCCCCTCCTTTATAGTCCTCCAGCCCCTGCTAATCATGTTAGTCTCCTTTGGTGAAGACCAGGTATCTTTAATGCATTCAACCAGCCATCCTATTAAGGACTGCTCCCCCTGCATTGGCCTAGGTTGAACAGCCTGTATTGCAAGGATGGATGGGTGGTTATATAACTCAGCTGTGAAGCTTCTGAAGGACTTAGACTGATGTCATTTGCTCCCATGTCCCATATTCTCACAAGCCACGTGGCTCGGGCCTCTCTGATTGCTTGCTTGTAAGGTTTTCCTAGTTTTAACAGTTCTAGTATGGAATATTTCCTAGCTACAGCACTGTTAGCTTTCTTTTCCTTTTTTTCAATGTTTTTCAACATTTTTATCAATGTTTGAAACTGAGGGGCAGCTTCAGCTACTTTTATTTTTAGGTCATTTTCCTTTTTACTATTATCTGTCTTTTCCTCTGATTCTTTGGACCTTACACAAGTTAGTGTCCCTCTTTTTTTTTTTTTTTCCCTCAAGCTCTGCCACTGCATCTGCCATGACCTCCCTAGCCTTTTCAGCTTCCCCTGCCTGGGGCACATCTTTTATTATGCAAAGTGGCCATGCTCCCTCTCTGGGTATTGCATTTGGGGATAGAAGTTTTCCTAGCCTCTGAGTAACCTTTAACAAATCTTCACATACCCGCAACTTACCCCTACATTTACAACATAGCTGTGGCCCATGCTTCGGCATGGCTGGCCTCTTTTTAGTTACAGATTTTATAATCCATTGTATAACCCATGTGACTATTGCTAACCCCATTAAGCATATGGGGTTTGATTGCCTTCCTCCCCCTGGGTTCTTGGCAGCTGCTCCTGGATTTGGGAATCAGAGCCCAGCTGACCTACCACAGAGGCAGTGGGAAGAGCACTGCTTTCCCAGACCAACATCCTCAAAGTTGTGGCTCATTTATCTGGGCCGGAATACACCAGTGTGTCACCAGAGTTCTCCTGGGGTCTCTTGCATTATCAGACAAACCATACAACATATTTCTATGTGAATTTATTATAGTTATATGTTGGGGGGGGTGAAGAAACTTAGAGACTAATGCCCAGCACCCAGCACCCAGCTCTTGTGGCAGGCTGGCACTGTTCTAGATTGCTCACCCACAGTGTCCATTAACTTTTGCCTATGCATCCTGGGCCCACAGTCTCGTTCCAGGTGGGTAAATGCCCCCTCTCATGACACAGGTGAGACGCTGGGGCCATCCTTTATCCATGCCTGCCACTGCATGTTCCCCATGCCTGCCACAGCACAGTCTTTGCCGCTCTTGACTCCCATCCCAAGATGGCACCACAAGCCCCTCCTTCTGCAGCTAACTCTACACAGTCAATTCTCCACAGCAGGCCCTGCCCCTTGGAAGAACCAGGATCCCTGGGGAACACACTCTACCCCTTTCCTTCGCTCTTACAGTCTTTCTGCCAATCTTCCACTAAGGTCCCTGAGCCTTGGAGGGGGTGACATATGTAGGGTGATCTCTCTTATGTGGTGAGATAGAGACTTCTTGGGCCTTCCCATTATTTGTCTTTATGCTGTGGCCATTGATCTATCTCAGGGGTGTTTCTTCTACTATAAAGACAAACGGAAGGAAGTAGACATATTTAAACAAACATGAATGTAAATACAAATGCCTAGAAGATATCCCAGTAGGTGTACTATATTCACTAAACAGTATACTTGTGATGGCTTCCCCACAAGGGCCTGTAGCATTTCTCAACACAGGAGAGAATAAGAGACTTTAGAGTGCTTATCCATGAATATCAAATCTTCACCATCCAAGGTTCAGGACCATTGTGGAGGAAAAGGCAGACAGAGCCAGAGGTAGTGGATGGCCACAAGGAAACATGCATTTTCCAGACAGTTGAGAAGTTACTCATATGAGTTCACAACAATAGTAACAGCATGTATAAGACCCATGGAAGCTCAAGCCAGACAAAAACCCCAGGATAGAAGTGGGGAAGTGAGGAAGAAGCCTGAACTTTAGCTGAGGGACTATTAGCAACTGATAACTACTGGGAGAGAGAAAGTTGCAGTTGCATTTCTTTTAAGAGTGTGATGCTAGGTAGAGCTACCAGGCTCCAGTGGATAGATGCATACTAAAAAATAATTTGGGACACAAATTTGGCCTGATACACCTTGACATACATGACAGAGTGGATGAAATCTGGTGGGAGGGGGTTTATAAATGGGTGCAGATGAGTGTGTCTAAGTACCTCAAAATATATTGCATGGAATTTGCAAAAATCCAATTAAAAATTCAAAAAAATTGTCAAAAATAATGTAATCTTTAAGAATAATTATTGAAATGTAAAGTGTGTCATGAAATTACTGACTTAAGTTCAATTTATGAGATTAGCTAAATAAAATATAAACTGTAGAGAAAGTAGAAGAAAGTCTGAATTAGCAAGCAGTCATCAAAACTGAAAGGCCTTTGTTGGTGCATTGGGAAATATAATGAGTTTCCATATACGGACATGGAAGAAATTAGCTATTTTGGTGAAATATGAGCTTCACAAAGAAAATAATTCTGGGTGAATTTTGGCAAATGAACCAGAAAAAAATAAAGAATGGAAAAAAGAAATCCAGTTTAGCAAATTGCAAGAGGAGTTCAGGCACACTTTATGCAAAGTGTCTGACATTAGACTGTAGGGGAAATGGATGCATTGAAGGACACTTGGATTGCAAAAATGGTGGCACTGAGTAAGAGATTGGACATATACACGAGGAAAACAATGGGAGAGGCAACTGGAAGTCTGGCTCTGGTAAGATGTTGTGGGATTGGGTGTCAGCACCATGATTGGGATGAGGAGGTGAAGAGAATAATTGGAATTTGTGACAAGTTGAGTTTGAATGGCTTGAAGACATGAAAGTAGATATATTATGCAGATATTTGTATCTAAAGATCAGACACTTAAAGGTACTATTTTTGCAAAATGTTAATGCATGTAAGTAGTACAACTGAAGCTGAGTCAAATTGTCTTAACTTCAGCTCTGCTGACTTTAGGTCAAGTAATTGCTTGCTATTCATGACTGTCTTATTTTCTGTGGGGTGTTTAGGGCATCATGACACTTTACCCACCAGCTCTCAAGTCATGACAACCAGAAATGTCTCCAGACCTTGCTTTAATGATAATAACTAAGAAGCAATAGAGCAATAAGGAAGCTGTATAACCATACAGAAACCAGAAAACTTAAATCTAATTTGGCTACAAAATATATGGCTCACGGAATTTTCTTTAACTGGCATAATTGTCATGGATACAAGAGTGGATAAAAAGAACAGGAACACAACCTTTTTGTCTAAGCTATTATAAGCCTAGTGAAATTAGAATCCAGGGTAGATGGAGAAATGAAACCAGACTATTAGACATTGCAAAGTGGTGGAAACCGGGATTTTCTGGAAGTAAGAGATCTTAAGAGGTATGAACTCATAATTATAATTTGGAGATTTAATGTCCTCTTTATAACATTGGTTAAGTCTGCAAATCTGAATGGGACACAGAGACAAACTGTAGATTTCATTTTCAACAAAGAAGCAGGCTGGTCTGTATCTCCATTATTTACTTGGGCACAAATTGAACCAGGGTACTTTGTATATAACTTTTGTCTCGTTAAAAGGCTTTGTTTTGTTTTTTGTTTGCTTTATAAAAGCAGGGTCTCACTCTATGTCCTAGCTTGGCCTGAAACTCACTATATAGCTTAAATTCGCCTCAAATTCACAGTGATTTTCCTGCCTCAGTCTTCCAAGTGCAAACTACCATACTCACTCAGCAGTTTATTAATTATTAATGAGCTGCATGGGCCATATTGAGAGTACTGGTATCCTTAACACTTAATAGAGAATTAAGATTTTGTTGAACTAATAATGTTAAAAGCATTATTAGTTATATAGTAATATTAATGGCATATTCAACATATAGTTCATTTGTGTAAGTTTAGGCTTACTTAGGTTAAAATTTGATTTGCATTATTTACCTGATTATTTTGTTCATAAGTAAATAATGCTCTCCTAAGTAGGTAAAATAATGCATTTTCTTCTGTGAAAAATGTGCATATCTATAATTGTTTTGCAAAATGTTACTCATGAGACCCAATGTAGTTAAACTGTACATTTTTTTCTTTAATTAAAATTATATTCTTCATTTACAAATACTGTTATATAATGTCTTCTATAGTGGATACGTTTAACTTTTAGTGGATTTAATCCTTCAAAGCTTGTGATATTTCAAGTAAGGTATTTCTCTGTACAATTATCATTTGGAATAGTTGGTATGGCAAGTTGTAATTTGACTACAATTGCCAAATCCTTTGAAAGTGAGATTGAAAAAAAAGAAAGAAATAGAAATCTCTTTTAAAATTATTTAAAGATTTTATTCCCCCCCTTAATGACTAGAAATTTCTAAAATCCTGGTTTCTGAAAACCAAGCCATTTAGAAATTTCCCTGGCGGACAATACTGCTTTGCTGTATTACATGTGGTTAATGTTAGTCACATCCTTGATGTAACATAACACAAGCAGGCTAAGGTAATCCAATGTGACATATGACAGCACTGTGAGCCAGTCTGGGATATTTGAAAGTATGCCATCTTTCAAAGAACATGTAGATAGTATGGTAAGTCAAGATTGTGAACTTTGTTGCTGCATTTTGAAGGACAACATAAGGCACAGTTCTGTGATAATTAAAGGGTAATTTCCAACCTGATGGGTCGTCACATTTTCTAACAAAAGCACATGTATTTTTCTTCCTGGTGAGTTTATATACTTCAATCCACTTATGTTAAATCTTTACAAAACGTGATCCCTAAAGAGACGTAATGACGCATTATTATGGGTAAGCATATGAGAATTTCTCAAGAGAATTCAAAGATGAGCCAATGATACATAGCAATGTGTAAAGTATAAAGGGGTGACATGCAGGCATGTGGTACCCAGTTATGTATTGTTTGGTAAAAGTGCTCAGTTTAAGTAAAATGTCATTTTATCAGCATTGGAGGAAAAAGAATCTAGAAACACGAACACTCGGGTGAAAATATAAGTATCCTACATATGCTGTTAAGTTTCTCTGTAAGAAGTCTTTCTCCTTTCAAACTAATTTATTGTGCAGGCTGTGGAGAATTTGAAAACCATGTTTTCTTCTAGGATTACTTCAAGATCAGCTCCTTTGGTTTTAAATTTGTTTCACATTGGCTTGAGCAGAAAATACTAGCACTAATAATTCTTGATGAGTAGTGATGAGTTGCAGAAATGAAAATAATGTGGACACTAAATTTGATAGAGGATGGAAAAGGAAATTGAACATAATATGTACACCTTATGAAAAAGGTAAAACTGAGCTACAAGGTAAAGGATCAACAAAGCTGTTCTTCCTGAGAGTTAGGATGTGCTCTTGCCTTACTCAATTATATTTTAAAATTCATTCATGTAAAGCTTTCTCATTTTTCCATGTTTTCAAAATCAGGAAATATTTCTGCACAGATCTAGGAATAACTGAGTTTCAGTGAATGGGGAAAACAATTTTCTTTAACACTAAAAGGGATATCAATCATGAATATAGAAATACATAACTGCATTTTAAGAACTATTTTAATACATAGTATGTTTTAAAATGTTGAACTAGGGTTTGCAAAATTTCTAGTAGTACTTAAGTAATAGGAAGAAAAATCTCTTTTAATGAATGATGTTAAGTAGGACAACAATAATTTCTAACACTTTAGTATCAATCTCATAGAATTTAGTAATATTTTTCTAATTTTTTTCTCATTTGAGGTTCAAGATTACACTATGGTTCATGAAGACAGATTGTTTTATTGTATTTAACACAAAGGGAAACTGAAGACTTGAGATTGTTTTAGTAATTAATGAAATCCTTATTATGATCCATGCATTGACTCTGCTATCTTTCTTTTCCTGATGTTCATAAAGTCAGAGATTTGTTGAAGTATTACACAATATGATGAATGATGTTAAATTTTAAAAATAACATACCATTAAATGGAAGTTGAATCCATGTCAGTCTATGGTTTCATTTTAATAATGTTAAAAGAGCGGGCAGAGATTATATCTTAAATTCTGGTTGATAGCTATATTGAAATAAATTTGTAGGTAAAGACATTATAATATTTAATTTTAGTGTTAAATCAGTTACATTGGAATAGATACATAATAATCACCAAGAAATCAAAAGTCTGAGATCTGAAAAAGAGGTATGTAGAGGAAACTGCAGGTAAAAAGGTATAAACCGAGGAAATGCAACAAACAAATGATTTTACTGATTGAGTTGGCTTTAAGAATACTACCTGAACATTAATGACACTAAATTCCCATGTCTCTGTAATCTATTCCACTAAGAGGAAAGAAGGTGCTAGGAAAACTTGCTAATCTCTGTTCGGAGCATGCTATTACTGTTTTTCCATGGATCATTGATTTTCATGCAAAGTCTGTTAAAGGGCTTTATCAGTCCAAGAAAGAAAAGAAGTGAGACTCATCCAGGTTATGTGATATGGTAGGATCATATACAGGTACCAAGTTGCGGAGTAGGTACTTGAACCTAGATATGAAATTGAGAATTTGCTGAATTACTGAAAAATATAAACAGATGTATAAACAATGACATAGATGATAAAAAAGTAAATAAAAGAGAATGAGTGTTAGGGTATGCCCAAGGGCCTACCGGGAAGAGTTTTATAGTAACGTTGAGTATTAGTTTTGTGGTTGTATAAGTGAATTAAGCAAGTGCAGAATATTCTAGAGAGTGGGTTGGCGTTCATTTTGACCTACTAAAATGACATAAGGTACAACATCACATATATTGCCAGACAATTCTGAATTAAATTCCTTGCTGTTTTCATTTGCTAAATGTATTAATTTGGTTCGTACACTGAATTCCTCTGTTCCTTCATGCAATCTTCTGTAAAATGACTAATAATGCTACTTGCTTGTGTTTTTTGTATTATACTGTGGTTAAAAAAAAAAAAAAACGTTGCCCAAATTGATGTGACACATAAGTTAGGCTCTGGTTCTTGTTTGGTTTGTAGTCCTTTTCAGGTGAACAATTATTCTGCCTCCTGCTTCCCCCTCGGGGTGTGTTGGTCTCATGGAAAAGGGAAAAGAGAGGCAGGAATCATGGGATGGCTCAGAGAGGGCTAGCGTAAGTGGATCTCCTGTTGCTCACTGACCTGTATACAGGCCAGGAGAAGTAACAGACACAATCCTTATGAAATGACGCAAGAATTCATCTTCACTTCACTGATGAGGGCAGAAAACAACTGGGCGCTGTCCTACTTCACAACACCCACAAGACTTGTGATGATTGGTGAGATGAAAGCAAATCTTTGTCACAGGCACATAGTAGGTGCCATACAAATGGAATTTTGCTTTCATTCCCAGTTTGAGTTCCAGGCAATCTGAATAAAAACAAAGCTCATGATATATTGAGGCTACATGTAGTAAAGCTGCAACATTCATTTTGTCTATGACTTGTATTATGACTGAGTAGTACAAGTTAACAAATTACTGTTTTTCCTTAGAGCCTGAGAGTTACAAGAATTAAAACTACATTTAAAAATCATTTTAAGTTAGAAAGACTTTAGCTCTCCTGTTTAAAGAACTGACTTTTAAAAGTACACCCTTAATTTCTTAGGAATGAAAACTTACTTTGTAACTACCACAGAAGAGAACAGTAAACACACACACACACACACACACACACACACGCACACACATACAGTATGTGTGTATGTATGTGTTATGTATTTGTGAATATACATAAACACGTATGTACATTGTATTATGTAACACAAATGAGCACTTTTAATAACATGAAGCAAAGCTTCAACTGGGTTAGTATTTGGAATACCAGAAGTAAATACATTTTGGTAAGGATTATATGCCACTGTGGATCACTCAGGGGTTTTGCAAACTTTAGGACAAGAGGAAAATTCCTTATTGAATATTTCTGAACAGGTCTCTTTTTAAATGCCATGTGGTCAATTCCCACAAGAGTTTTTTTTAAAGAAGTAATGGATTTGGTCTTGTAGATTTTTTGGATGAATCCTTTAGGAAAAAGCCAAGAAGTTTGGCCTTCCCTCTCAAGATCAATGACTCCACTGTATTTTTGGTATGAAAGGGTTTTGCCATGGTTGCCAAAAATACACTGTTTTGCCATCAGCTACATAGTGGCTATGCAGTGATTGACAGCCATTGCAGTCTCTCCAGGACAGCTGCATTTCAACTTAAAGGTAGTGCTTAATATGAAATGGACTTTGAATCCCTTGTGGATAAAAATTAGAGCAGTACAAAAATAGTTCTTCCCTTCAGCTGACAGACAGACAGGAAACACCCGCTGCCACTGTGGAAGGTGTTACTATAATACGAAGCCTTTGTAAATCCTTAGAACAGGTTATTTATTTATTTATTTATTTATTTTGGTCTGTGTAAGAACACAAAGGGACTATGTTGTAATGATTTACCTGCTTTTTCATATTAAAACTTATGCACAAAAATAATTTCATATCAAGGCTGAATTGTTTAAGTGCTTTCACCAAAACAAATTTAAAAGTAGTTTTTGTGGTTTTTTTTTTTTTGTATTGGGCATTTTTAATAAGTCAGTTTTGGATGATTTATTGCAAAATTAACTATGTGACTTTATAGATATGTTATCTGCTTCATTGTAGTAATCATCTTAGCATTTATATGTAACCTATAGCATCATGCTATAATGCTGGAATACTCAAAATTCATTTGTAAAAATTTTACATAATGTATATTTTGTCAAAAACTTCAATAGGCCAAATATAGCTAAAATATAATGTTAGGATAATCACTAGTATTTCATTAACTGTTTCAAATAAATGACTATATTTGATTTGACAGATTGCTTCTCTGCATACTATTTTTTAATTAAATATCTTGAAAAACAATGAACAGAAAAATGAAATCAATAAAAAAATGAGAATTGAGGGGGCAGAAAAATGCTTTGTATGAAAAAAGCTTGTGAGTATGTTTTTTGTATGCCATTCTCCATGATGAGATTTTTAAAAATGGTCTCCTTTATAGCTTCAGCTGACCTGGAACCTGCTATTATCGGGAGCTGGCCTCATCTCACAGAAATCCACAGTCCTCTGCTTCTCCAGTGCTGGCATTAAAGGTGTGTACCACCTCACCTCAAAGCTTTGAAATAACAAAACTGCTTTAAAATATTTTTTGATGTCCTACAGGTATGTTCTGTCTAGTTAATATAACATATATTCTGGAAACTGATGTCAACTGGGGAGTGATGAATGGATGTTTGTCGTATATCGCTAAAGGATCCTATTACAAATAAACTCCACTCGATATCACAAACATGAGGAACAATTTGAAAATCTATATTGGTTTAGAATGTGTTTTAGATGTTTTCAATGTACTCGACACACTGCAAAATAAAAAACTTGAAAATAGTCTAGTAAGACAAAAATGAATAATTGAAGATTATTCCATTAAAAATCTTATCGGTCAGCTTGGTCTACTTAGAGAGGTTCAAGCCAGTTGAGGCTACAGGGAGACCCTATCGGAAAGTAAAACAAAAATCAAGCAAACCTACCAGTCGTTGGTGTGAAATAAAAGATTATGTGGATAAATTACCCCCTTTACCTCTTTTTAGTTATTTTTATTTTTTTGTTGTTGTAACAGTGAGCTTTATTGAATGACCTCTGAGAAACACTTCAGATCCTCTCAACTTCTTAGTTCAGGTACTTGAAGGGCACTGATCATTAAATTTAGTGTTTCTTTTGAACTTAGACTCAGTTTATGTAAGGAACTACCTACCTTTATAGGAGTATTTACAGCCTTAAGATTTGTAGCATTCTATAGTTTCCCTCTGAAATCGCATTTCCAACTAAATAAAGTAATGTGAAAGAAAACACTTAGGCACTTTATGCTCCAAATCATAAGACTAAGGACATGAGATCTTGGATGATTAGAGCTAATTGATGATTGCATACAGAGATCAAGTTTGCCAGAAAGCTGCCTTCCTTTTTGCTTCAGTTCACAGACACTGTTTAAAATCAGAGGTTAAAAAAAAAAAAAAGGTTGCATGTTGTGTTAATTGATTTAGGAGTATGTTTTCTGCTCACCTTTGATGCTTTAAAATGAAATGCAGCAGTTTGGAATGCAAACAGAAACATGGATTTGATGGGTGTGGCAGCTTCTCAGCTCAAACCAGCAGTAGTTTGCCAGTAAGCATTCAGCGGTCTCTCCTCCGACGGAAACCTGGGTGCAGTTTTGAAAAAAAAATATACAAATTTTCTATGATATGGATAAAATACCCAGTTAAGTTTTGGAAACTTCGTGATTTCTATTTTACCCAAATTTTCCACCACACCAGTGTCCCTCCTTCCCCTTCTTCTGTGTGTCTTATCCTGAATATTTTGTGACCAGCAGAGGACATTTAGAAGAACTGTTTTCTACAATGTCTCTTCTTTTTTTACAGTCTACTTTTAGATAATTCATGTTCTGATTATTATATTAACTAACAAAGTTTTCAAATGAAATTCTTGAAAGCCTTGAAAAACCACAGAAATTCTAGAAGTACACGTCAAGATAATTTTGTTGACAAATTATGCTGCTTATGACTATAATGTTGGTGCATATGTATATGTGTATCTTTTCCAAAACTGCAAGTTGATAGACAGCTTCTTTCTTCTCATTTCCTCTTTACACATGTTCAAGTGCCATAAACAACATTAAACTTTATTCTAGAATGAACTAAGACAGAAAAGAGTCAACTAGTTGAGAAAAATACATAAAATAGGCTTAAATTGTTCAGATTTAGAAAATGGTTAAGTGATGGCTATCCATTGTCAAATCTCTTCTAAAACTTGAACCTGCTTTATTGCTACCTCCTGAATCATTGTCAGGAAATGCCTGTTTGTTAAGATTTCTCTAAATTGGGAAGTTTTTAATTACATTTGTTTCTATCATGAAAATACTTCCATTTACAGTAATTAAAATTAAAAAGTGGAGACCCTTTGGCTTTTCACTGTGGATTTATATTTAGTCCAATACCATTGCATCAAAAATTAACAAAAATCTATGCAATATTAATAAGATAATTTACTAACAAGTTAAAAAATGCTGAAGAAAAACGTAACCCTTTGGGTATTAAATTCCCAAGGCTAGATCTAGCAGCACTGAAGTCATATGATGGAAACAGCTAGTAGTTCTTCACCTTATGCCCTTATCATCTCTACATGTTCTTTGTGTGGCTTTTGAGAAATAAACTAGAACACCCAAACTTGAAAAAGGAGTTAAACGGCAGTCTGAACACTGAATTAAAAAGTAGCAATGTCTGAAAAATAAAAGCAGAAACCTCTAAAATAATATTTTATTTATCACATACAAATGTGTTTTCCTAAGAATTATTTTCAGTATGGGCCACCATATGGAAGTAGGAAGCCATTACTGGAATGAACTAAGATGGTTTGTATCACCTGCATAACTTGTTTTGTTCTATGCCTTCAGGCTTCAAAACCCGTTTCCCATATTTTTTTCCTTTCTTTAAAAAATAATGTACATCAGTTTAATTTATCCCAGGTCCTGACAGAAGGATCAGATTTTAAGCATTTAATGCTGTGGTTTCAAATCCAATTTCTCAGTGTTCATCATTTCAAAAGTGGCAGAATTCGGTTTTTGAAAAGGTTTAAGAGCTTCGAAAGGACTGGCCTCCTTTCTGAAGTCTCACATTGATGTTAAAGGCAGCTCTGTATGGGAAGGCACAGTTTGCTCTAAATTTTTCTATAGAGCTTCAGGAAACACTCAGCCCTCAACCCACTCCAACAAGAGCCTCTTCTTACTGGTGTCAGTGTAGGAATACTGTTTAAACTCAAAAAGCATATTGAATAAATCATCCATTTACAGGTTTTCTGAACTAGGACACTGATTGGTTGGTGCGTTTTCCTAAAAGGAGGGTATCAACAGAGCTGCTTAAGGCTTGATTCCACAGAATGTGTTCTGAAACAGCTTTCCCTGTGACCGATGGAATTTTCATCCATTCAGATGCTGAAGCACTAGGTCTTTGCACAGTAAATTCATTGTAGGCTCTCTTTATTGCTGGTGGGAGAAACGCAAAAGGTCAGGAGTCCAGATTGCTTCAAATAAACATCCAGAATCTCAGATGCTTTTTGAAAAGGACCCAAGTTTATTTGAACCTCCTTCTCTGGTTTGGAAATCAGGCTGAAAATTTCACAGAAACAGATTTTTCTTATGAGATCTCAGAATGTTGTGGTTTAAGTAAAGTAATAAACAAACTTGAAAAATGAAAGGCAAAATTGGCCCAAACTCACCTGGTTTCATTCTATTAAATGCCTGAGACTGAGTGGCATTGTGCAAACTTTTAAAAAGAAAAAAAAATAAAGCTAAACAGCATTTGGCTGTGGTTTAACCTAGAATTATCAAATGATTCTCCTGAGGAGGTTTAAGACAATATTTGCCATTCTGTTCTCCTTGATTTTGATGTTTCTGTACCTTTCATCTACTTCCCTGTACACCTCCCTTAAAATCATTTTGGGAGCATTCATTACTAGCCTTCCAGTTTTAAATTGTTAACGAAGAATAATTCTTTGATTATTAGAGATGGTATAATTTCCATTTATGTTAATGAATGGCTGATATGAAATGTGTAATGTTATATTTGCATGATATATATAAAATGAAAAATAAGCAAAAGATTTCAATACTATTAAATGCCTGGGATAACAGTTTGAACTTCTGTAAATATAGATTTTTATTTAATCATCATAACAAAATCATTAAGCAGACATTTTTATCTTCATTTACAAGTGATAGCAAAGTGGCTTACAAAAGCTTGCTAACTGGCTCAATTGTACACTTACATGACTTCTCCTAGCAAGTTGAAGAGGCAGGATTAGGGCTTAGAATATTCAAGTTCAAAGAACATGTATTTCATATGATATTTTCTGTAAAGTTGTTAAGGTCAGACCAAGAGATTTTGTAGCCTACTTCTTTCTAATTAAAACCTTTAATCCAATCCACTGTGTATGTTATACATTATGTACCGTATATGCTAACTAGGATAAGTACTTGGTTTGCAAATCTGAGACATTAATAGGGAACTTCTATATTAAGAATATGTAAGCTATTTGTATTATAATACATTTGTATTATTACATTTGCAAATTACTCATTCTGACCCTTACAACAAGCCAGAGAGTAGATGAATGAGGATTTTGATCTACATGTACAAAGTGAAGAAAATAGAACTTCTGTGAAATGAAATGATTTTCCAGATCATGGAACTAAGAAACATCTAGAAAAATCTCTAAGTCAAATTGTTGCCCATATATCAATCACTCTTTGACAATTAATGCTCCAGGATTTCATTGGCGGTCACTGTTTAATAACTACCCCCACCCTATTCTTACAGTTTTTCACTTACAACATTTTCTCAATAGGATTTTTATAAAATTGAGCTTTTCACAGGCACTACGCTTTTGAGAGAAAGCGTTCTATACTCACTGATAAAATCCAAACTACTTTTGCAAAGCCCCAAACAGTCTGGACACATGATACCAATGCTGTTCTTGGGCTACCCATTTAAGTTTTGTATCAAGTCTAAATTTAATCAAGGCCACATTTTATTTATACATTTCATGCATTAAACTCATTTAAACTTTTAGTCAGATTTCATTAGAAGAAATACTACCGTGCACATCATGCAGTAGTAAAGCTAATGTGCTTCAGGAATTTGAAAGGAGTTAGAGATCGGGGGTCTGATTTCAAAATTTCTTTTTCTTTCCCTTCTCAGCGCTTGCAGCAGGTCTGTGCACGGCACACAGTTTGTTTCCTAAGACACTAATACAGTCAGCATGCTCTGTACAAATGTGTAAACATAGACATTCCCTGTAATCAGGAAGGTTGGTGTCTTAAGGCAAGATTATGTTTTTTTAGGAAATGCAATTTATGTTCAGGATTGGGTTTCATTTGCAGACTGATAAGGTCTGAGGTTCAGGGAGATGATCATAGCATGTGTCCTAACTGCCTGCCTGGCATCCGAAGCCTTGAGTCAGTCTTCCTGGGTAACTGTCTCATGATTTCAAGTTAAACTATTTGGATTCTTTTTTTAGAGTGATGACCAATGTAAGTGGCATGAAAATACTTTAAACTTATAAAATTCACAGCATTTATTAGTCATATGGACGAGCGCAAGGAAATACAGAGAGACAGGAGAAAAACACACATGACACTAGGACTCACATCTTTCCTTACAAGTCAGGAAATTTAAATTTATGTCTGGTACTCTGGTATTTTTGAGGTTGGAGCTATTGGGTGAGAAGCAAGTTAGACACGATTCTTAGAATATAATCATTTGAGTCTGCTTGAGGCATTGCCCTAATATTATAAGACAAGGTAAAGATATGACAAGTATTCTCTCTTGTTTTAAATACAAGTTGAAATAAATCTGACCAAATAGCAGTTGGTATTATAGCTTTCTCTATAAATCCATCCATTAAAGTAAAACCTGCTGTATTCTTTTCTAAAGCATAAAAATGCTTTCACAAGTTTAAAAGACAATTTCCATGTCCAAAGTACAAAGGGTTTTTGCCTAATATTAAATTTACTGGATTAATTTCTCATCCTCTTTCTCTTCTTCCTCCTCTATCTTCCTTTTCCTCCGTCTTTCCTTCCTCCTCTTCCTTTTCTTTTTCTCTTCATCGTCTTTATCTTCCACCTCTTCTATCACGTTCTCTTCCTCTACCTTCTCTTCCTCTTCCTCCTCCTTTCTTTAAAACAAAGTCTAAAAGCAGAGGTCTGAGGTCCCACCAACCCGCCTACACAAACAATGCACACCAGACAAAGAAAACTGCAGCCTTGATCAACTGTGTTTTTTCTATTTAAAAAAAAAAAAAATCCCTGAATGGAATACTCAGAACTGAAACTATTCTGACCACCAGTAGACTGAATTATCTTCCCTTCTTTCAATCATGGTAACAGGTACTGTGTGGGAGCAGGCCAGACCACAGAAACCTCAATCTGCCTGGGCTGTGACTTTGACCACTGGAGTGACACTGGCCAAGGCAAGAAGAGCACTGAATTCAACATATTTTCTAAATTACCTGTTTGTGTCATTTACGATGACAGCCACTGCAGAGGATGCTGTCTTAATCTGATTCTTACATAATAGAGTTCCTGTACAACATTATAATAATGTGAATGACAACTTAGAGGCATAAGTTTGTAGACAAATTTTCTGTAGTCTGACTCCTGCATTTTTCATCTCAAACACTTGAAAGAAAATGCACTGTAGTTTAGATAAAACTTGCTTCATCATGTTCCTCTGCATGTTCCAGCCCTCTTAAACAGAATTCTGTGACACTCAATCAATCTAATTTAAAGTCTATTTATTTAATAAGAATGTTGCTAGCCTGAGATGCAATATGTAATTTTTTTGTGTTCATAGAGTAAATGTTTATGACAGAGGGCTAAAGTATTGAAAATAAGGAATTGAAATGGAAACTCTGACATCATTTTAGTTGCATTCCTGCTGCCTTAACAGGGGAGAAATATTAAGCTTTGTCTAAGTTACCTTTTCCATAAGGTGTAAAAAGCACCCTGTTCAAGAGGAGAATATGAAAGCCAGAGCTGGACTGATTGCTTGCACATTATTCCTATACACACCCATTGTTGCAAGCTGGCACTGGGTGTGTACCACTGATTCTAACCATATGGCTACAGGCAAAGTGCTTTGAGGCTTTGAGGCATTTCCTCTAGGGTGTCCACACCATGTCCTAGTGGATCTCCAGTCTCCAGAAGAAAGTGAAAAATGTAAGTTCTTCCATGATGAGATTTCATCCAGATGCTCACTAGTTTATATATTAAATAACGAGTTTTGAATTTTAACGAATGTCATTTTAAAATTGTGTGGTCTGGGGCAGGGTGTGGTGGCTCACGCCTTTAATCCCAGCACCTGGGAGGCCGAGGCAGGTGGATCTCTGTGAGTTCAAGTCCAGCCTGGTCTACATAGTGAGTTCCAGGACAGCTGGAGCTACAGGGAGACCCTGTCTCAAAAAGACCAAAAAAA
>NW_008329039.1:1769066-1804977 GCF_000622305.1 Nannospalax galili
AAAAAAAAAAAAAAATTTTGTAGTCTGTATGAATTTCTCCACTGGGTGGCGCCCAAAAGCCATAGTTGAAGACAGCTCACAGACCGGATTCCCGGATCCTGAAAATCTAAATTAAGATATATCACTTAAGAATTAATTAATTCAGAACTACTGCACTTCTAATAAGATGACAAGTTTATAATGTCTAATGCCATTCAGACAGCTGTTGTGCTTGTCCTCTTGTGCTGCCCAGTAGTGGCTGAAAATAATTGAACCAGAGACCATGTAGAAAGTTTAAGTTGATAAACTGGAATTTTAAAAATAATTATCAAGAATAATATATATATATATATTTCCATGATAATTTCTCTGAAATTATGTAGACTTCAAATATCACTTCATGTGGGAAAAAAAATAACATTGAGGCTTTATGTAGAAACTTTTGCATCTAAGGATAATAAAAATCTTCATTAATGTGATCTAAAAGTTCATTGAGAAGTTTTATTTTTTCCCAAGAAATGCCCATGTGTGCATCTACAAGCAGTTACTAAAATATCCACCAACAAACTTTGATTACCGGGAAGGTTTCTATTCACTTCATTGTATGGGCGACTTGCGAAGAAGAGTGATCACAAGAGCACGGGTTTCGGAAGTTCTGATTTCTCCTGCACTGTATAACTTTGATTTGGGGGAAATGTGCTGCTGTTATACATTGTCTACTGAATTAGCACTGTTAAGAAACAGATTCTATAATTCAAGATGGAATTTTCTTTCATCTTATTGTTTAATAGTTTCATATATATAGTGTTTAACAGTTTCATGTATATAAATTAATTTTAGTCGTTTTTACTCCCATTCTAAAAATGGAGGTTAGACTGACACTCTGAGGAGGAAAGAGGGGGTTTCAGGTAGGAAAGAGAGAAAAGAATCAGTTAAAATAAGAAAAGCAATACTAAGGAATTTGGAAGGCACCTTGTACAGGGCTTAACATTTTTGGCTCTTTTAGAGGACTACGGATTTTGCTTTTCAAGTGTTGTACCTGGATTGCTTTAAGTAAATTTAAAAAAGCTCCACTTTGATATTCTGATGTATATGTCTCTGTGCATGTGATTGTCTGTGTGTCTGTGTCTAATATTGGGGAATGGGCAGCATTTTATCCAATAGGTGCCAGTTTCTAGGTAGCCACCAGCAGGGGTCCACGCAGGACTCTTTATGAAGAGAAAGTGCTTTCAAGTAGTAGAGTCATATGGGAAGTTGAGATTTGAAGCTGTCATTTGGACTGAATAGGCCCAGTTTTGAATATAACGACTAACACGCACCTAGCAGGCATTAGTAGCTGTTGTCACTGTGAACACAGCATTCCTAACATTCGTAGTGTTTAGATTTTCAAAGGAGACTACTACTGAAAACAATACATGCGAATGTGTCTTCTTAATGCCAGCGGTGATGAAAATAAGGATACCTTGCGAAGACTGAAGGTTATTGTTCAGCCTAGTGGAAAAATATTTTTGACTGAATACCCTTCTGATACCTTTCAAATTATATAAAGTGAATTTATTCACCAAGATTACTTACAAAAGAGTTTTGACTAATTTAGGCTAAATTTTAAAATGATGTTGATAATAAATTTGTAAACAAAAACCTATGAAATTCAGTCAATTTTAATCTTTTTATCTTTTTCATTTTGTAATGCCTCCCTAAAGTAGCAAACTGTGTGATTTTGATATTTGCTAAAGAATTAGATCAAGACAATGATGTATAAATATTCCAATAATATTAATAATAAGCACATATTTCGATATCTGGATAAGTAATCTTAACTAGTAGGAATAGAAGTTATGCGTAACTCCAGTCCCAGGGGATCTGACAGCCTCTTCTGACCTCCACGGGCATTGCACGAGACAGGTGAAATTACCTACATGCAGACAATACACACACATACACATAAAAATAATAAAAAATTTAAAAAAGAAGTTATGCAAAGAGTGAAATGAATAAAATACAAACTCACTGCTAATAGAGATAAGTCTCCCATTGGGACCATTGTGATGCATGTTTGCTATTCTATTGAAGTGGATTGAATTTGAAATTAGGGGTCTTTGAATCTAAACACCCCAATAACTGGAAAGTAAACAGATAAAGCCCATTAAAAATTACCTGTCTAATGTGGTGGTTCCTAGCCACATTTCTTGAAATAAAACCAAATATTTGATTCCTCTGTCACAGTAGTCAATGGTCAAGTGTTCTATTTCCGTGCGTGGTTAAAAGGCTCCGTGTTGGATGGCTCAGTTACTGGCAATGAAGAAAGTTGCACTGTCCATGATGCTCAAGAATGTCTGTCCTCACAGTTCTCCTCTGTGATGTGTTTCCTCTCTTTTCATTTTTCTAATGGTATGTTTTAGGGAACAGGAATTTTCAGTTTTAATGTACTTCTAATCATCCAGTTTTCCTCTCTATGACTAATACTTGCGTGTTCCATACGACAAATTTTTTCCAACCTCAAGACCATGAAAATATTTTACCCACTTCTTTTCTAAAAGAGTAAGATTTTCCATGTTCTGCTGTATTGAGAACTAGCACTGGTTCAGTTGTAAATGTAATGACAGTTAATAATGTTAGGTGACATACATCTACATGTTCAGTATAATATATGAAAAAGCTATGAGAGAATGAAGAGATGGCTCAGAGGTTAAGAGCATTGGTTGCTCTTACAGAGGACCTGGGTTCCATTCCCAGCACCCATGTGGCAGCTCACAACCATCTGTAACTCCAGTTTCAAAGGATCCAACGCCCCCTTCTGACCTTCATGGACATTACACAACATGGGTACACTTACTTGCAGGCAATACCAATAAAATAAAAATAATAAAGAAAATATTTTTACAAAAATTTAGGAAAATATTTTTTTCCTCTCAAGAGGAAATACAGAAATAAAGTTATCAAAAACATTTACTTGTAATTGAATTGCAAAGATTTTGTTTTTTGAGCTAAATGTTACTGAAGCATAATTCATTCGACACTGCATCAGTAACTGAAGTGTTTTATCAAATAGTTTGTGCCTTCAGTTGTGAGAGAATGTGTTATGATTCCAGTATATCCTTCAACACTTTACATTGACTTATTTGAAAATTCTTTCTTTATGGATCCAAAATTCCTGACTTTAGCAATACTGGACCACATGTTTTCATTTTAATTCTTTCTACTGCTGATGGGATTCAGTCTTACGTTTTGTTAAAGAAAGCTGTATGATTGACAAAAATGTTTAATCCATAAACATCATGCGTTGTGAATTTTAGGACTTGTGAAAATTCTTGGTGTTCCTGATTTTTTTTTAATTTAAAATTTCTCATGTTTCTCAATAGTTTTCAATAATAATGTCTTATGAGCTTCTTTGAGCTACAGAAAAATTTAATTTTGGCCTCTAAAATATGAAAATCTTAGTTAATTTTAGTATCATTTAAATGATACTAAAATGATCAAGGTAGTCCATACTATAAATGATACTAAATGATCAAGGTGGTCCACATCTAAATGATACTAAATGGTCAAGGTAATCCACACTCACCTTGAAATATCATCCTGTTTTGGGTAAAATAGAAAATGGAATCTCATAGGTGCTAACTGTTCAAACTGTCCTAATAGTTTGCCCTCAATCCTCAGATCTCATTATCTTTTCATCATCTCAAATATATATATATTTATTTGTCTGGTTCTTCAAAGAGAAAGAATCAATTGGTTATGTAATTATAGAAGCTGAGAAGACCCATACTATTCTATCTTCAACCTAGAGAATCAAGGAAGCCAAGAATGTAACTTAGTCCAAGATCGAAAGCCCTAGTGCTACAGAAGCTGATGTCAGCATCTCAGTCCAGAGCCAAGGCATGAGAACCCAGAAGGTTCTGGGAACGATTCTTGAGACCAAAGACCAATGAGTCCAGAGTTTTGATATTCAAGGTTAGACAGGAGGGTGTCCCAGCTTCAAGACAGTAGGTATATGAGGATGGCGGTGAAGGGGGAAAAATATAAGGTGATCACACTCATAGACAGCAATCATTAAGTAATATCATAAAATCATTTAAGATCTAATTTGTCAAAAATTGCATAGGATCTGGTATTTTACCCTTTTTTTAGCAAGAAAATTAGCTTGCCACAATTTTGTAGCTTCCCCAATGGGAAGAAAAGGGAAGAAAATATTATTAGATACTGCAAAGCAAACATCAGGAACTTCAAAATGCCTTATCAGTTCCCTTTGTTTCAGTGCCCATCGGATGTTGAAAAAAAAATCAGCTTATTACTGAAAACACACTGGTTCACCTTATAAAGAAATATTACAAACTCAGAAACTGATTTTTTATTCTGGAGTGTAAATATACCTACCGTTTGATATGGAGTGGGATTAGTATTGGTCTCTATCAACGTTGCCGGCTATTGCAAACATTCTTGAAAAGACTGTTTAGACTAGAAGACAACTTGTTCACTTATGCAGATATGGGAGACTCACAAAGAATCATGTCTTAAAAATCTATACCAAATTTTCTCTTTTGGATGAATATAATTTTTCAGAAAATACATAGTAATTTTCTGAATTTGATAGTGTATTAGCTGATATGACTCCACATAAGATATATGAAACTGCCAATAGGTTGCTTTTATGGGGATCTGTTGTTGATTGAAGAACTGCATAGATTAACCTTTTACCTATTTGTAAACACTTTAAGGGATATCTGTGTTTGCCAGGTTTCTGTTGCTGTAACAAAATTGAAGAAGAAAAATCAACTTGAAAGAAGAAAGATTAATTTGGGCTCATAATTTCAGAAGTCTCTCACATCAGGCTTGAGATGAGGTCCAACACCATGAGGTAAAGAAATGTCTCACATCATGGCAACCAGGATGTGAACAAGAGAAGTTACCAGAATCTCTATCTGTCCTCCCTGCATGGGACATCTCTCGTGACACTGAGCTATAATGCTTCTATCACCTCCAAAAAGCACTACCATAGGGACTAAGCCTCCAACACATGGACCTTGAGAGAGCATTCCTAATCCAAGATAGACCATTATATAATACTTTTGATCTTCTTATAATCAGCGATGGTATCTTTTGGTTTTTTTTTTTTATTTGTCTTTTTTGAGACAGGGTCTCCCTGTAGTCCCAGCTGACTTGAACCTACTATGTAGACCAGGCTGGCCTTGAACTCACAAATATCTGCCTGCCTCCGCCTCCCAAGTTCTGGGACTAAAGGCGTGCGCCATTTCACCCAGGGTTTCCCCGTAGCCACAGTTGGCCTGGAATTCACTGTGTAAACCAGGTTGGCCTCAATCTCTCAGAGATCTACTTACCTTTACCTACCAAGTGCTAGGATTAAAGGCATGTACCACCATGCCCGGTCTTGCTGGTGTCTTGATATGTTAATAACAAGCACCCCTTTCTCTGACATATGTGTTGCTATAGTGTTTAATACATTTTCCTACTCCCAATCCAAAACCAATTTGACTGCATTTGATTTCCAACCCACATGAATTCTCTGACTTTTCGTTATATATGGACCCATCCTGTCATTATCCTACTTTTACAGTTTTGACACTGACCCATAATGATGATCACTCTCTATAAATAGCACTAATTACATTGCAGATATGACATAAGTATGTATCCCTCCAAATTTCTATGTTGAAATTTAACACCAAGTGCAATAATGTTAAGAGGCAGGGCCTTTGGATGTGTTTGGTCATGGGGCTCTGTTCTCACAAATGGGATTAGGGTCCTTATTAAAGAAGCCCAAGGAGCTTGTTCACTCCTTTTTCACTATGTCAGGCAAAGCTGGAAAGCCCTTTCTAAGAGGAACAGATCCTCATCTAACATTGAATCTGTGGCACTTTGCTTTTTGCTTAGACTAAAGAATTGTGTGCAATAATTTTCTGTTAGTTAAATTAATGCAGTATGAACAGAACAAGACAATAGCATAGAAACGTTGAGAAAACACAGAGCAAACCATAATTAGTATTGTCAAAGACAATGGGTAGTTTAATGTGTAGATATTTGAGGCAACAATTTCCAATGCAAAACACACACAATAAGTTCCAAATTTTTAAAAATTAGTTTTTAAAAAAAATACAGAGTCTTATGTAGCACAGGCTGGTTTGAAATTGCTATGCAGCTGAGGATAACCTTGAACTCCTGATCCTCCTTCCCATGCCTCCTAAGTGCTGGGATAATATGGTGTATTATAAAGTTTAGTTTAAGTTCCAAATTCATAAAGGGACGATTTTATTTCTGTGCCATGTGGGCTGTTTCACAAGACACTGTATACAAGATGCTCAAGATCTTGAAATTCTTAGTATGTATTGAAAAGTGGGGGGCTTGTATTTTTTTGTGTGTACTACACCACACAACCTAAGCAGCCAGGCTTGGCTTTAAGGCATGATGGGGATAGCAATGATTGATTTGTCATGAGAGAAGAATGAACAGGAATGGAGAGCAGGAGTCAGCAGGCATATAAAGTGAGGTAGGATACCCCACATGACCTTGAATAACCTAAATCATGTTTCAACAGGATTATTATAATGGTATGCTGAAAATAGAATGAAAAGATCAAGGCTAGAGGCAGGCAATTGTTTTAGAACTATGAAGTAAGATCTCAGCAGTACTTAATGGTGGGGGGTAACATCTGGTCCTACATTTAAAAGACCCTTGTAGCATCCTGTTTTTAATTAAAGACATGGGTTTCAGTGCATTTAGATGACATTTTGGTACAAAAAGGAGACAGTCTTGCTGGTATACTTGATGGTAGAAAGCAGGTTCTGAAAGGAGATGCTTTCATATGAGCTAAACACCCCACAAATAATTTTTAAACAGCTTATAACTTTACAGAATAATTATGAGCATTATGCTAGTTGGGGAGTTTGTGCAAGCTAATCTTTAAGCCTCTTTATAGTTCTTGTTTGATTTGTGCATTGTCTTTTGCCATTTAATACTTTCTTGAATCTGATTTTATTTCATTATGACCCCAGACAGACTGGGATTATTTGAATTCACATTTAATTTTGAGAGTGGTGGCATTGCCATAAGTTTCATATTTTAATGTAATTATGTATTTTTTATCTATTTGAATCAAATGAGATAATATATATGAAAATGTTTTGCAAAGCCCAAATACCTCTATAAACACAAAGGATTAAACAGTGTATTAGGATGATTATTGTTTAAATCTGCTTGCAATAATCTGTTTGAAATCTTACTCACATTTTCCAATATTTTGAAAGAACTATATAGTCTTTTACTATAGCTAAAACATAGAACTTGCTTTCATTTTATGAAATTAAATTTTTGGACAAGGATTAACTAGCAATTTTCTACATAGTGTAAAGATTGTTCTCCTGATACTGGCACTTGTAGACTGTTTAGAATTTTCCTGCCAAATGTTCAGTTTCTTGAATTTTTTAAGTTAGGAGAGAATTAATTTTCTGTGCTCCTACTTGTTTCCAGCTTTAGACTTCAATTTACAAGCATGAAAATAAGCTCCTCCACCACCTAAAATGTTAACTTTAAGCACTCATTCTCTGGATCAAGTTTTTGGCAATTACATTGTTGGCTCCAAGTTTGTATATGTTCTTCTCAGCCAGACAGTGATGTAATTGTAGATGTATTTCTTTAAGAAGATGGGAATCTTTTCAGAGGTCCAGTCCTCCATCTCTGCTGTTGATCTCAGCTTCAGACTTCAGGTATTACAGCTTACCCAAATCTCCCCAGTTAACCCTCCCTGAGTTTCCCTGTTAGATCATATCGGGTCCTGACCTTCTATCTCTACCTCCAGGGAATCTGTCATGATTGGACTGATGTGTTTTTCATTTGTTAGCTGGCTAAGAGATTCCAAACTTGACTGGAATAGAGCCCAGGATTCTTTGCAATCCCAGTTCTATCACATTACTTGATAAATAGAAGGTACTCTTTTTATTAAATTATTAACACTATATTGATTGTCTTTGAGGGACTATTGAGCTAAGCCTATTGGAATAAAATATGTGAAAGACATAACTAGCTATGTAATAAATAGCAATAGAGTAGCACAGTTTACCTTGCATTGTCTTCAAAAATAAAGCAAAACTTTATAGTTTTCTACTTATTGGCTTAATGAGGACAGATTAACTATTCTAAATTTGACTTCCTATATGTTCAGTCATTTCTCAGGACTCAGTGAGAGCCATTGCTATAGGAAGTTAGTTAAGGACTCCTGCTGACTGAAATTCGGTGTTTGGAATTGAGACCTCAAGAGTATGCCTCTCAGGAACACTGCAATGGGGAGGGAGAGGAAACTGGGGACTCACGCCTACTCTAAAAGGTCCAGACCACAAGTAACAAGTTCCACTTTTGTTTACAGTCATTTGGCCAATACTTGTCCTGTGGCACACAGGGGTCTTCAGAGTTTTGTACGCAGACAAAAGGCAAGCAAGCAGATTAGTGAGAACTAAAAAGAAGCACCACTAAGTAAAGTTTTTATGTATTTCAGGTGTTTGAATAAGCAATTTTCAACTGGAAAAAATAGGTATGAAGAAAGTTCACTCTTAATTAATGACAAGCTTTGGTCTGATAATGTCCATATGGAAAGTCCACTCTTAATGACAAAACTTGATCAGGTAATATACAGAAAAACAAGTATCTTGAATTAATTTTATTAACTAAGGCATAAGCATGATTTGAAAGTGACATGGCTAAATTGTTTAGTATCTACCTTTTTTTAATCCACTTACCATAATATAAAATTTAAAGGTGAAATTTGTAAACTTGAAGCACAGATTATTAGAAAACATATGTAAGACAGATGATATTTTAGTATTTTATAGTTGAAGCAAATATTGGATGATTAAAATTGACAAATGTATACAAGATTATGAATGCACAATCATAATAGAATTATTCAATTGCTTAGCCTTTTAGTTGGGCATACTGATGGTCCCAGTGAGGGCTGTGACTGTGGGGTGGAGAGAGGTGCAATCAGATCCTACACTCTGGGAACCTATGTGAGTATTCATAGAAATGGCAATACAGATTTTATAGAGCTTTGCACTGACTCTTCATAATCAGTTTTGACATTCTAACTAATTTTAGAGTTTACTAACTACTTATTTTTCAATTTAGTCAAAAAAACTAATAACAAGTGTGTTTAACCAAAGTAGTAAAATTTCGAAAAGAAGTCAAATTGATAAAACATATAGTTATAGCCTCAAATCATACCCAAAAGACTCTGACAGAAGTGAGTGTGACCAAAAGTTGTTTTGGTTTGGAAAATCCTGACCCCATTTCCATGTAATTGTTAGAAACCTACATATTCCGGATCTGCTTCTCACAGTAACGTCTTACAGAATCAGTCAAGCTGACTCTCCAGCCACAACCACTTCCCTCCACTTAAGCACATGTACAGACTGGCCATGAAAGCTGTAACGAAAACCTTCTCACATAAATCAAAAGTTAGGACAAAATGGAAGTGTGGGAAGGCCTTTATGTGATGAGTAATTTTGAGTAACAGAAATACATTTGTTAGGAAACTTAGTTTGTCTCTCTACAACCTGGTAAAACTCCTGTTATCATTTACAGAGTAAGAGAAATATCAGATTATAGCATGTAATGCCAATTGGACCTAGGTAAGCATTAGAGATGCTTGTTTTAGTTACTGTGGATGCTTGTGCCAGTTACAAGGTAAAACTGACACCTGATTTCATTTAATTTTTCTATATAGAAAAACTATAAATTACAAATCAATGTTTTTTGCTTGAACCATACTTATGTGATACTTATACTTCATTAATTTGACAGATAGTTGACCTCTAGCTCAAGACCTTTGGTAGGTTAAGATGGATGATACTAATAAGATCTCTGCTCTCATGGGATGAGGAGGCATATATGAATAATTATAAGTAAGTACTCTGTGAGAATGACATGTATATGGAAGATGTAGGCACGGACAGGTTAAAACTCACTGAAGAAGGGCCATTTGAAAAAGAGGTGAAGATGTTGTAGGAGACAGTTTGGTGAATGACATTCTGAGCAGAGGAAGCTCTCGAATGGAGGTGGACATCTGGCATGTTTGCAAACATTTAAGGGGGCTGTGTAGCTTGGGTGGAGGAAAAGAGAATGCCAAGCAATGAGGCTTTAGAGGAAGAGGGAGCCAGACCTGCAATGTAAACAAGACAGAGAGACAAGGACAAGACATGGATACTGCAGTGAATCAGGTTTGGATTAGATCGGTTTGTTCCGTCTATTCAGTGGTTCAGTTTGGACATTTGGATGTGATAAGCTTGAGATGATTGTTACTACTGAAGAAACATCTATTATTTCATCTGCTGTGACACTGAGGTGCTAGAGAAAGATTTATATTCTAAGAAAATAGTATTTGAGGAAGATAGATACAAAGAACAATACATTCTGTGTGACTGTAACTCACATAAAAATATTTACTTTTTATCCCCTTTCTGTATTTTATAGTTGCACATTCACCTCACAGAACTGGTTATGGGCTTGCTGGTGGGAAAATAGCACCATCTTGTGGGTAATGATATACAGATTTTTATTAAAAAGTCATTCATGAAAACCACACTGCAGCACATTTTGCTGCAATCTGAAGCAGTTAAATTTATTTTTAAATAACATTTTATTTTATTTAATTAATTAATTAATTAATTTATTTAATAACCACATGATTAGAAGAATCATTTCATTACAGCTTTGACATATTCAGTAACAATTTCCAGAGCAAGGATACATCTCTTTCAAAAGTGGCTGTAAATTTTTATGTTCAGCTTTGAAGTAATACAGTTATGCAATATAGAACTCAGTATAAACCCTGTAAGACAGAAAATTTAATGAGTTTTTAACCTTTAAAGAAGATCTCCATTTCATTTTAAAATATGCTGTTTCCTACATTTTTAATGCTACTAACACTTAGATGTTGGCACATGTGCCTTTAATCTCCATGTATCTGTTTATTACTAGCCACAGTTGGTTACACTCAGATGCTTGGCACCTGAGTATGGATATAAAGCCATCAGGTAGATTTCAATGGTAATGTTTATCAACTCTACTAATTAACATGAAGTAAATTTTTATGCTTCCTCCTAAAATATAAATATTTTGAAAAATTTGTTGATTTTCTTTTTGTGTGTATATCATACAGAACATCTCAAACAATCTTACTCATCTAATTACCCCCTTCCCAAATGGCACTCTCCAACAGCCTCCCCTTCCCCACCGCTAGTGGAGCCTGTATACTCTGTCATCTCTGTTATTATCCACTGTGTTGTCGGTGCCCCCAGCCATTCCCCAGTGCTTGCTCATCTGCTGAATCTAGTCAGCCTATCTAGAGTTCCTTGTTTTAGGAAGATCAGCTGTTCCTCATCTAGCAGCAATCAGTTGTCAATATTCCTTTAGGTAGAATTGGGGTCTGTTTATTTTCCCAGTTCTATGCTGGGTAACTGTCTGGAAGTCTTTTGGGCCACCCTGGACAATAACTCAAAGTACGGTATCTCCAGTTTTGCATTATTTCTTGTTATGTAGCCTGCAGTCACTGCCAGCAGTGGCCGATCCTCTGTTCTTGTGGGTACTACTCCCTCATTCTCACAGGCATCGAGGCTTCTCCTCTGTTCGCCCTGGGCTGAGGCCTCTCTTCTGATTGCCATGGGCTGAGGCTGCTCTTCTGCTCACCTGGTGCTGAGGCAGCTCTTCTGCTTGCCCTGTGCTGCCTCCTGTCATCACTGCTTCTGCCTGGTCCCAGACCCCAGGACTGGTGAGGAGACTGTGTCAGCAGAGCCGCATTCAGACACAGGAGACCAGGTTCAGTGACACAGGTCTGCTTTATTGCAAGAAGGCACAAGCTTATATAGGGGTAGTGGTCCAATCACAGCACAGTAAGTAGGATACCTCATTAGCATAACAGGTTTAGTGCCCTATCACAGTACAGCAAGTAGGATACCGTTTTAGCATAACAGATTTAGCATCCTATTAGCATAACAGACTTAACGTCCTATCACAGAATAGCAGGTAGGATGCCTCATTAGCATACTGGGCTTCAGATTACAAGCCTGGATTCCTGGAAACCACGTGACCCTGACTGTTGCAATATCTAAGTGTTGTAATTTGGATTCCAAGGGTGGTGATTAGGGAGTGGCGAGCTCTAGGCATCAGTCTCATGATCTGCCAATGGGAGCAAATGTCACAAGGTGTTCCTTGTGGCTCCAGCAGTCCAGCCATTCCCTCGGGCCTGCTGTATGGCTGTCAATAAGACTTTCACCCTAGGCTTAAGCCTGTCTCCCACAGTAGCCTTTAGCTGTACATATAGATTCTTATAAAATTATATTGACCCAATTAATCTTTGTTTATACTTTCCTTTTGGGTGTTTGAGACCCTTCAACCTGCCCAGATAGACCAATTTATTTTTACTCTTAAGGTCATTTGAGGATCTGTTCCTCAAGGGTAACATGGGCTTGGGAGGAGGCCCTGGCTCCATTCTTCTACCAGTTCCATCTATGTGAAGATAAATCAAAGGTCCTACTTGACCATGGCTGCCTTCACTTGGAAGCATGGAGGAACTGTTTTCTCTGTGTTGACCCTCTTCTTTGTAGAATAGACACTAGTTCAAGTCCATCTGGTGGAGTATCCATGGCCTCCTTGATCAAGAGGATAGGTGACTCACCACAGTTACAGGACATTTTGTGAGATGATCATACTTCTCTGGAACTTAGTAGACCTAGGAGGGTAAGGAACAAAAACTGTTCTTTATGTCCCTATGACCAAATTATTATAGGCCTCATAGTATGGGTGTTAAACATTCAAGAAGGTTAGTTCCACCAGTCTGGTACTTTTAATTACCATGCGCCATGTAGATAAAGCTTGGGCAAAGACCAAACACTCTCAGATAAACTTTGCCTAGACCTATATTATATTCTTTTATCTCATTGTATGTATAATTTGTCAGTAGGTTGTTGGATTAATATGGTTCCCTCTGGATTTTTAAAACTAGCTAGGCATTATTTATCTCTCACATTGTCTAATCCTTCCACCATGGTTTCCCCATTTAAGATGCCCTCATTTTTCCCATTTTTCCCTTAATAATACCCTTCTCCTATGGTCCCACCTCTCTTGAGCTCCTTCCATATTTTTATAGTAAAATTGAGGCTTATTCAAAGTTTTTTTTACATTGTACAATGATTTAATGAAGACCAATAACATGTCCATGATTTTACCAACTGATAATCCTTTGTATGAGAGTATTACAAAGCTGTGGTGCTGGGGAGGGGGCTCAGTGGGTAAGAGCAAATGCAACACAATCATGAAGATCTGAGTAAAAATCCTGGGCACCCATGCAGAAAGCTAGGTGTAGTCATGCACAGGTCTGTAACCCCAACACTGGAAGGGGTTGAGACAAGATGGTCATTGGAGCTTGATGGCCACCAGTGTAGCTCCACAGTCAGAGATAGACTCTGTCTCTGTCTGGAGGGTATGAGGTAGGGAGTGATAAAACAGAACACCAATGTCCTCTTCTAGCCTCCATGCATGTGTATGGGTCCATATCTACACATTTAATCAAGTTCACGTACACACTAAACACATATTTCACATACTTTCTGTTACACATGTACATGAAACATAAAAAGCTCTACCTCCTCTTTTATATGTGGAAATACAATTGTAGATCTTGTAAAACAGATAATAAAAGGATTATTACTGGTCAGGAACAATCATTTGTTTCTGAAAATTGGCAATTCAAAAGCTCACACAAATGACTGTACTGATTGGTGTAAAATTGTGCCTACCAGGTGCAAAAGTAATCAACCAAACCAATAAGCTTATCAGAAAGTGAATAAATTAAATAATTTACTGAATTCAGTAAATTAGCTCACAAAAATATAAGGCTTGATAAAGCCCTTGATTACCTCCCAGAACTCGAAAGTGAGACCCAATTGCTGATATAGGACTTGAAGGAATCAGGCTAGAACTGACCTGGAAGTCTCCTCGCTGAAGTCTAGCTCTCATGAAAAAAAGAAGGTGCTGTGTAATTTCCCAAGAGAGAAAAGCAATTAGTAGTCATATCCAGCTGTGAAGTCTATGAACCAAAATGACTGCCTAGCAAAGTATTCATAATGCTGCAATAGAGTAACTTTTATCTTTGAAGTTACTAACAGCTAACTGTTGAACTTAAGGCCCACTCATCAACTTGTTCTTACTTTCACAAATCTGTGTAGCTGTTAACACTCATCAAAGAAACTTATTTTTGCAACAGATGGAGACAATTACGGATATCCACTATTGGTCAAAATGCAGAGAATAAGTGTCCACGAAGAGTCCAGTCCTAACTGACACATCCGCAATATAATTCCTACACCTAAGGCTCAGAGAACATTGTGGAAGAAGGGGCAGAAAAATTTAAGAGCCAGATAGCGAGGATGCCTGCTGCTAGATAGTTTCCTCTAGACATAATAGGGAAACTACACTCATAAAAATTCAGCAATTTAGTTGCCTGAACAAGACCTGCACAATGAGAACATCAGTTGACAGGCCGGTGTGGACAGGGAAATTTAACAGGGTCCCACATCTAGATGAAAAGCTACAATCAATGGCTGCTGAGGGAGAGAGAGCTTTCTCCAGGATCAAGTTCCATGTTAGGTTATCTAATTTCAGTTGTCAGCTCCAATCACATATACCACCACTACTATATCCACTATATAGGCTAAGTAAATCTCTCACACACACACACACACAATTATATACATTATTTTGCATATGTATGTATTGAAAATAATCAAAAAGTAGTCACAGATTTGAGAGGAGCATAGGAAGAGTTGAAGGAGGGAGGGGAAGGGGTGGGAATTATATAAATACTGTATTAATGTATGAGATGCTCACAAAATTTAAAAAAGAAATGAACAAGACTGAGGCCACTGAGTAAATTATAATATAAACAATTGGTGATTTCTGAAAAGATGGGATAATTATTAGTTTATATACATGAAAATTTATTAAAGATTTTTTTTCAGAGCCAAGACTTTTAATGGGTATTACATTTTATAAATACACCAGAGAATCGCACAATGCTGACTGCACTGGATGCAATACTGGGTTACAAGTCTGCACACTCCTTGCAACCAGACCTGAGATGGCAGAACCTTTCATCTTGCCTTTATTATTTACTATGACCCCAGTGTTATCTTCAAAATAAAGAAACATCCTATCTTTTCTTCTGAATGACTCTCATTGTTGAATGACCACTGCTGGATGGACCTCTTTTCTTAGTTCTGGTTTGCCCTTCTCACTGTGGCCATCACCATGTCACCCACAGCAGCAGAAAGAAGTCTGTTCAGCCATCTCTTAATTCCCTATGCTCCTACCAGAAGATCCAGGGAAATCAAGAATTTAGCCTTGGAGAACCCACTATGTCCTTGCTTCAACATCTTGGATGCCCAGAGAGAGTCAAAAAGTGATTTATTAAAGAACTTTAAATCAATTTTCTTAGAATTCTTCCTAGAATTAATTAATCCAGATATTTATTCTTTAAATATTAAAAAGTCTATATATGTACAATATTACCTGTTCCAGTAGAAAACCATTATTATCAATCTGTTATCAATTGTTATCAAATTTTTATCAATCTGTGTCTAGTCATGAGACAACATGTTACTTAGTTGAACTTACTGTTAAAACTCAAAGACTATTACAACTGGAAAGTGTAGATATAACTTAATAGATGCACAAAAGGTACTTATAATTCAGATTGTTTGTTTTTCAAATTGGTTTCATTGAGGTTGCTTCAGGTGTTCCATGGCACCATACCAAAAGGTATAAGAAAGCTTTCTTTGGGCTTACAAAGGAACATATTACACAAAATAAGTTATATATTTCTGTGATAGTTAATGTTCATTGTCAATTTGATAGGATCTAGAATCATGTAAGAAACAAACCTCTGGGCATGTCTGTAAAGGAATTTCTACACTGGGACAATTGAGGTAGAAAGATCCACTTTAACTGTGTGTAGCTCCATTTCAAGGGATTGAATCCATAAGTGAATGAAAAGGAGAAAGCAGATGTGAGTACCAGTATTCACCTCCCTTTACACCTCGATCATAGCTATAATGACACCTAAGTTTCCTTCCAAGGGCTCCAGCCACTCTGCCTTCCCTGACGTGATGCACTACACAACATCCAACTTTAAGCTTAAAAAAAAAAAAAACCTTCCTTCCATAGATGCCTTTATCAGATATTTTTGTCACAAAAATTAAGAAAAGTAACTAATATGACTTGGATACAGATTTCAAAAAATAATTTTACATCTTTTCACTTTACTTTTATTGCTCTTGTCTAAATAAATCAAATATAAGCACATTTAGTTTTGACATCTTTTTAATATAGCATTAATTACATAGGTATCTTAAAAGTTAAAACAAATAAAAATCAAACAACAAATAAATGTAAAAATTTCTGGACATCACACTGGATACCACTCTCTTAGCATTTAAAAAAATATTTAATTAGGATTGCTTTCTTTAAGAAGTAACATGATTACATTAAGAGATTTTGCAAAGGTTGGAGAATTTGGAAAGGGATTGAATGGTAAACTCATGTTATTGGAACAGTGACAAATACTATATTATGGTTGAAGCTTGATAGCAGTTTTGTCAATAAAAATATTAAAAATATTATAGTAGACATATAGAATTTCAAACTTATAGTCTAAGATGTAATTACACATTTTTAGTTTGAGGCTCATATCACTTTAGCTATTACAGTACTTTCTATTTCTTTCTACGTGATTTTCGTCTCTAGAAGTTCAATTAGGGCATAGGTGAAGGCATACTGGGGCTGTAGAAGTACAATAGAAAAATAGAAAAACCTCTTGGTGCCTGGTAATGGGAAAGGTCCAACATCAAAGCCTGGATACCCAGGACCACGGGTGGAGTAAGGACCACAGTTGGGCCTAAGAAGAGATGAGACGTCCATTCCAGAGAATCCATTCTCCCAAGACCAGAATGCTAATATCAGAGGCCTCCCCTGTCCCCAGAATAAGAGGCAAAGTCTCTGCCATGCACAAAGTAGACCCTCAGCCAGAGAGGGATGTGGGGAGTCTATTCACTCAGAGAAATCTGAAAGTGCTGCGGAACATCAGGAAGACCTTGGTGCTCTACTCCACCATCAGCTTACCACCAAAGGAATGTGAGCCCGGTGGCTCACAGTAGGAGTTCAAAATTTCGGGCTCACATGAGGGAATCACAACTTCAGCTTATTAAGAGGGAACCACAGCTCTAGATTCTTTCAAGGGGATCACAACTCTAGCTCCAACACCCAGGATGGGACCATCGCTCCAGTGCACTGGATGGGACCATGGTTCCAGCTCACAACAGGGGACCACAGGTCAGGCTCACAGGAGGGAACCGTAGCTCCAGTTTACAGGAGGAAACCACAACTCTGGCTCATGGGGGTGGGGAGGCATTGCTCTAACTTCCAGAACATGACAGCCCCTGCTGGGATGTGGGGGGAGACACACCACAGCTCCAGCTCAAAAGAGGGCATCACAATCCCAGGATTACTGGTGGGGCCCACCGCTCTAGATTTACTGGAGGGCATCACTATTTTAGCTCACAGGAGGGTACTTCAGCTCCAAGTTCACCTGAAGGGACCACAAATTTGGGTTCAGAGGAAGGGACCATGATTGCAGGTTCATGGGAAGGGACCACAGCTCCTGCTCAAGGGAGGAATCACCACTCCCCTGGTTCCCTGAAGGAGACCTTAGGTATAGGTTCACGGGATGGGACCATAGTTCCATGTTCACAGATGGAATGACATTTCTAAGCTTACAGAGCGGTGAGGGGAGCATATCTCTGATTCACAGGAGACTTGCACACCTCTAGCTCAGGACAAGGGAACACAGATCCAGACTCAATGGACACAATCACAGTTTCACATTCACAGGGCAAGAACACAGCTCCAGGTTCATCAGAGGTGAATATAATTCCCAGTTCATGGGTGTGGGTCACCATTTCAATTATGCTGGTACCTGCTATTTTCCTGTCTCTGTTACTCCTTCCACACAACTATACTTGTGTTCAAGATAGAGTACCCTGACTTCTGTGCAGCAAATAAAGACAACTACCTGCTGGCTTGAATATCTCATTTTATGACACCAATATTGGAGAAAAACATCTTTTGCTGTTTTTCATGATCAAGGTTCTGGTTGGATCCATTTGGTAATTGCAGCCCTCACATCTTCCCTGGCCAGGGGTGGCCAGAGATGAGACATCCTACCCAGAGGCTTTTTTTTTTTTTTTGTCTTTTTGAGACAGAGTCTCCCTGTAGCCCCAGCTGTCCTGGAACTCACCATGTAGACCAGGCTGGCCTTGAACTCACAGAGATCACCTGCCTCTGCCTCCCGAGTGCTGGGATTAAAGGCGTGTGCCACCACGCCTGGCCAGAGTCTTGTTTTTAAAGGTCCCAACGCCACCATCTAGGCTCTTGTGTCACTCTCTTTATCAGTTGCCCAGTCCTTACCCATACATGGGTATGCAGTGCAGTGTCCCCCTGGCAGGTCCAGTCCCTGGCAAAAGAGGTACATTAGGGCTCAGCATGGTGGTGTTGTTGCACTCTTACCCACAGCCATCTTGGCTCCTCAGCCACTCTCCCTCTCAATTGTCATGTTCATTATCACCTGTGCCCAGCTTGTCACATGGATGCTGTTGATGGCCAGGTGACCTTGAGTGTGCTGCTCAGTGGCCACTCGCAGGCCCAGGAGTGGTTGCAACCACCTCCTGGTTGTGTCTCATTCTAGTGTTTATTAACGAAAAAGGAAATTCAGGTTGGACCAGAATTGAAATGCTGACTGATATTTCATTCAGGTGTATAAGAAACTGAAAATGACAAGACCACTTTGAACATATCTTCTTGTAAAATTTTATTTTGGTATGTGGAAATTTTTCTACATTAAAAAGTTCATTTAAAGGGTTAATTGTAACAAACAATACTATATCAGGTTGATATCATAACCATGCAAATTAATAAATAATGTAGGTAAAGTTCCAATACAGCATTTTGAATATGTGTCTTTAGGGAACCCTCATTCTAAGCACACACACACACACACACACACACACACACACACACCTGCAAAGAAGAACTCAAACTTATTTAGGTTTATTTTTTTAGCACTTCCTTGCTTTAGTAGGATAATTCTAAACATTTTTTTTGTGAATTGTAGGATAAAGAAATGAATAAATTAAGTAGTATTTTCATTTTAAGAAAAAGGAGAAATTTAATATGGAAGAATTTAAGAAAGCAATCTAGTGATGAATTTCAGCTGAATCTGTAAATATAAACTCTCTAGGTACACACATAAAAATACACAAACAGCATGTATATATATATTTTTCAGCATTTCAATTTAGGAGGATATATATATATATATGCACACGGGCACACACACACACAGATATGAGAGAGAGAGAGAGAGAGAGAGAGAGAGAGAGAGAGAGAGAGTACTGATAGTTTCAATTTAAGAAGATACTTAGCTTTATCCACAGGATACAAAGGCAAAATATACATAAGTAGGAATTAAGCACCCCTAGTTCCAAGATCTTGCTTTCTAGGAATTACAGAATGGGTGGTAGAACTCACTGGTTTTCAAGTTGTGGAGAAAAATAATGGATGAACCTCTATGATCTATCTCTTCCTGACTTTTATCAGTGAAGAGCTTAGAGAGTGATGGGATCATAGTAAGCATGAAAGAGTCAGCATGTTTCCTTCTCACTGTCCAAAATTTAGACAGTTTGAAAAATCAATTGAAAACTGAAAATAATGGATTTCAGACTAATTATTATCTAATAAATGGAATGTTAAGAATATATAAACAAAACAATCATCATTTAATAACCACTAATGTAATTTAGTTTAAGGAAAATTCATAAGGTGTACAACAAAATCTAAACCATTGACTAAGAAAAGAAAAAAATGTTTGGGAACTTGATGTTCAACTGGCCGTACATAGCACTACTGATTACATGGCAGTTAGAAAGGGGAAAAATACCTCTAGGAGGAAAATCCCAGTGGACATCACCTTAATCAAGTTTGAATAAGATATTAGCATCAACAGTAATGTGACAAACTATATTCCCTTGATATAATTGAAGCATACAATATCATCTTAAGACAGAATGGTTGACCAGAATACAATAGGGAAAATACATTCAGACAAATCTTTGAGACATTCTAAGTGCAAATGGTATGTGCTATGAAAATGTAAATGTCATAATGTATGACCAGTATTCTAAATAAAAGACACTTACAAGACAAGATAATAGATATGTTATTCAATTTATTTTATTTATTATTTTTATTTTATGTGTATGAGTGCATTGCTTTTATGAATGTAAGTGCACCTGTGTTATGCAATGCCTGAGGAGGTCAGAAGAAGGTGTTGGATTCCCTGGAACTGGAGTCACAGAGAGTTGTTAGCCACCATGTGGGTGCTGGGAATTGAACCCAGGTTTTCTGCAAGACCAGCCATGGCTCTTAGCCACTGAGCCAAGTCTTCAGTTCCTATTGCTCAATTTTTATTCAATAATCAACCAAATGTAACAAAATAATACATTGTTGAGATAATTGGAAAGATTTCTTACATATTAGTGGGATGAATGTTATTGCACTGATGTTGAATTTCATGGGCATGATAACATTACTATGGATATGTAAGAGAATATCTTTGTTTTTAGGAGACAGTGTGGAAAGTGCTATTCCACTTAAGTAAGTAGTTATAAAGTACCATCATGTTTGCCTTTTACTCTCTTCTTGTTTCTGGAAAAGAGACAGGAAGCTATGCCTACATTTATATGTATTTCTTCTATACCTGTGTCTTATCTACAACTATGTCTTATCAAACTATGTCTGTGTTTGAAAGAAATTACTGACAGGTGTAAAATCTGTATGAAACTTATGTGGGAGGTTTTACAGTTATTTTTATACATTGAAACTTTTTCATCCTGCAGAAATAGTTTGAATGGACCTTTATATTACATATTTTCCTGAACCTCTTTATATTTTCAAAACAAAATATGTGATAGATGATAAATATATTAGCAATATGTTAGCCAGAACAGCATGCGTCACGAGGTTGTTATTCCCTCGAACAAACAAGTAAAATATTACGGGGAGACATGTAATTCAAGTTTAATCATAAAATTTAGATTTGGTACATTATTATGTTAGATTCACAGCTAGCCAATCAGTCTTTTAATCTAGTTTGGTGACTACTAGTTTTAATTTATTTTGTAATGTCCTGAATACAACTTTCTTCTGACACAAGGTTCTCACCTTAACTGAGTAACAATTTTCTTTTTTACTTTTATTTTGACTAGCACATATATTTCAAGACAGAGTCTCATGTAGTCTAGCATGGCTTTAAACTTTCTATGTAGCTGCAGATTACTATGATCAACTGATCTCAGCTCCACTCCTGAGTGCTGGTGGGATTACAGGTGTGTATCAACTTGTCCATTTTTAAAATTCATTAAATATATTAAGACCTTTATGTAGTAAAAGGTTTGTGCTAGCTGGATTTTCAGCCTTTAGCTAAAGTCTAAGATTCTTGGTTTGGGTAAATTTCCATTTTCTTTAATTTTTCTGTTTTTTTTTTCCCTGACAGTTTCTCCTTATGTATCCCAGACTGGACTCAAATTTAGGATTCTCTTGCCTCAGCTTCTCCAGAATCGGGATTATATGTTTGCATCACTATGCCTAACTAGATTTTACACATTCTACATTTCAAGTTCTGAAGAAAAATCAAATTTCCATGCATATAGACAATGTTCAAACTTAAAATACAGTATAACATTTCCTAAGCTAGCAATAGCATGTCAGATAATTGCCTAAATAATATGATATATGTGATTATATATTCTGTTTACTTGCATATATTCTACTCTGTAGTGTAATCACATTTTTAACCATTACAGAAATGATAGGTTCTGCTAGATTTTTGAATTTGGATTTCAGAAACACAAATACAACTAAATCAGCAGTATATATATTTTAAACTATTCTCTTTAAATAATTCAATACTTAAAAATTATTTTCATGAGGCTGGAAAGATGGCTCAGTGGTTAAGAGCACTGACTGCTCTTGCAGAGGACCAGGTTCGATTCTCAGCACCCACATGGCAGTTAACAACTGCTTGTAACTCCGGTTGCAGTGGACCTGACACCCGCTTCTGACCTCCGCAGGCATTGCATGACACAGGTGCACTTACATACATGTAGGCAATACACTAATACACATTAAAAAATAACATGTTTTAAAAAATTATTTTCAGTTTACCCATATCTGGGTTTCAGTACTCTATTCTGATTATTAGCCCCTGTCTACACATGGTTAAGAAAGTCTCATTCATTAGCAGAGAGGCTTCTAAGAGTGTTTACTTTGTTTCTCTTGTTAGGATAGACTTTTCCTTTGCATTAATTGAATTAAGCAAAACTTCTTTACATTCCACCTCTCTTAAACAGAGGAAGCATTGAGGAGTGCTAGATGGAGAGGAAAGACATATAAACAAAGAAAGTGTTCACCAAATGTAATGAAGAATGGGTACAATATTTTGAGGTAATAAACTGAAGTCACTTTACTTTGGGTGGGAAAATTTTGTGGACTCTGTAAAGACACTGATTTACAGGATTACACAGGATGAAGTCCAATGCTATAATCTCAGTGTATAGAGTACTAGTCAAACTAAACTTGATGCAGCAAACATTTATGAAAATAAGAATGCAATTCATTTCTACTAGAAAATAACTGTACGTGTGGGATCACTATCTCTATTAAAGAGTATCTGTGTCTTAGCTGTACTTCAGTGTCATAAAGTGTCCTATTATATTGCTCTGCCAAACATACTTAATATTATTCTAACATAGTTAATATAGTTACAAGTTCACTTCATATTTATTTCACAATCAACTGTGTAGCAAGCATGGTGCTGGGAAAATTTGTATAATATAACTGGAATTAGCCTAGTGGGAAAGAAAAATTTTTATGAAATTGTTCTCATTATGTTCTCACCTCTCCCTATGGTAGAGACTCTTCCACTTTCTCCACCCATCACCCAAAGGTCTCTCTTTTGAAGCTGTTGGAAAACATCTTTCTGAAAAGGACAGCCTTTGCCCTTGTGTTGAAGCAAAAATGGAATGGAGACATACTTATTATTATACTTTGTCTTCCTACAGAGGTCTGCTATTTTCAGATGTTTCATGGGAGTCCATAATTATATGTGTTTTAATCACATATGGGGGAAGAGGTACATTTCCTTGATGAAAGCTTTGCTCTTACCATTCTCCGATGCCACCTTCCACACATACTCAGAGGTGGTCGGTACCGATGTAGCTGTGCTGCTGTCATGTCACCTCTGTTTGTTGTCCTAAGAACGTCACATTCAATTTTAGAAGAAACAACAACATGGTGAACAATACGTAGGCAATGAAGACACAGGCGAACCCGTGGGCACAATTTTTGTGATGAGTCCTGTGACTGAAAAAGAATATTAAGTACACCAGGAATATGGGTTTGGCCACAACTCATTTCTGCAAAGAAAAAACAAACAAACAAAAATCCTATGCTCTATGGGTATTTTTAGTTTACAATAAGGTTTCTCATGGTATTTTAAACTGCAGACCAACTTTATAAAGTGATTCTCTGTTTCTATGAATCTTCTTGTGCCATTCCACTGTAGTGGATTAAGGTTTTAATAAAATCTACCAGATATATAGCCTCAAAGGATTTCACAGCAATCTCACTGCAGCTATAAAGGCAAAATGCTATGTTCTGAGATACTGGTTATATATACTTATATATACTCAGCTTCTAAGAATCTAGTAAAAAGAGAAATTCAAGTATTAATCACAATCAGTGATAAATTAAAAAGTATAAAAATGCTTTAATGGTGCAAAATATACTTGTATTCTGCTTCCATCAAAGGTACTGTCTCTGTATAACCTTGTCACACACTTGTCTGGCTTTCTTTTCTGAGGGATTGGCTCTCTATCCTGAGGGACAGAAGTTTTAATGATAAATCTTTATGATTTCCATCTTGTTTGTTCTATGATGAGGATGGGTAGAGATCCAAGAATATATTGCTTTGGATTTGGGAGATACCACAGTTTGTAAACTGATTTCCCAGGGAATATGAGGACTTGAGCTTGATCTCCAGCATGCAGAGAAAAGCCAAGCACAGCCTGTGATCTCACTGCTGGGGGTGGATGGGGGAGATCTTAAGGCATCGTTGGCCAGGCACTCAAGATCAGTCTTAGAGCTGCAAGTTCCAAGTAAGAGACCCTGCCTCAAAACTGAGTTGGAGAGCAATGGAGCAAAACATCTGATGTCAGCCTCTGGTTTCCACACACACTGACATGCATCAGTATATAACACTGTCAGTATTTTATTGTTCTTATACGGTTTCCTATAATCTATGAACTTGATTTTGTGTTCTCAAGTTCTTCTTTACTCATCTTCTTTTTAAAAATATTTAATTTTTTAATGTGTATGAGTGTATTGCCTGCATGTATGTAAATACACTCATGACAGATTCACAGAAGTCAGAAGAAGGCATTGGATCCCCTGGAACTAGAATTTTGAATGGTTGTTAGCCGTCATATGGGTGCTGGGAACCAAACCCAGGTCCTCTGTAAGAGCAGTCAGTGCTATTAAGTACTGAGCCATCTCTCTAGTCCCACTACCCGTCTTCCTATGCTTCTCTCTTTCCCATCCCACCTCCTCCTCTCTATGTCACTCCAATTCTGCCCTTAAGTATGTAAAGGAAAGTTTTAGTGAAAATCATGCATTCAGCTTTCTGCTCTTCATCTCCTACCCACTTCTGAACTTCTCAGATAAGTGACTTCAACATATGCAAAGTTTCTCTTCTTGTGTTTATCTTAACCATAAAAAAACAAAGTATAAAATTCAAAGATTGATCTCTCCAAAACGTTTGATGCTATCCATATTTTATAGTCTTGCAATTCTTACAGCATTGGCTGTAAGAATTCTTACAGCATGTTGTGTTATTGTAACAGAGAACTTCTCTTTTTGTTTATTTAAAAGGTGTCAGACTCTGTCTCTAATCATTTATATTAGTTACTTATATTTTACTGTGTTAGAACACCATGATCAAGGCTATTTATGGAAAGAAGAATTTATTGGGCTTATGGTTCCAGGCAGAAAATAGTCCATCATGGCAGGGAGGCAGAGCTGCAGTGGTGGCCAGAGAAGAAAGCTAAGTACTCTCATCTTCAAGCAGGCACAGGAAGCACACACAAGACAAAAGAGGCAAAACAGACAAAAAAAGTCAAGACTAGACAAAAAGAGACAAACAAGAAATGAATGTGCCTAAGAACTGTCAACATCTCCCTCACTGATGTGCTTCCTCTAGCAAGGCCACATCCCTGAAACATCTGCAAACAGTATCACCAACTGGGGCCAAGTATTCAAATATTTGAGCCTATGGGGGACATTTCATTCAAACCCCCACATCATTAAACATACAACAACCGTGTGACAGAGTTGACTTATTACAGTGATTTCATAGGTGAGAAAACATAAGCACACAAGTAAAATTGCGTTGTAGTTTCTGATGATCAATTCAGGACTTCCACTACTAGAACCCACTTGCTCAGATACTCCACTGACAAATCTGTGAACACCAGAAACCATTATTTGTCTGTAATAATAAAGACTGAATAAAGGTGCTATCAAAGTGAAATAAATTAAATAAAATAATAAAAGGAAAAAATATCCATTTTAAGCCATTGTCTAATAAAATAATAATAGGACTGTAGAGAAGGCTCAGAAGTTAAGAGCACTTGCTCCTCTTGCAGAAGACCTTGGCTCAGTTAGCACCCACATGGAAGCTAAAAACTGTCCTTAGTTCCAGTTACAGTTGATCCCACACTCCACTCTCTTTTGGTTTCCATCTAGTTTGCACACATGTGCCATATTTACAGACATGCAGGCAAAACACTCATATACATAACAATTTAAAAAATCATAATGGCATCTTTGATATATACATTACAAATTATGTCACTGGAAACCATCTTCTTGCCTTCTATTTTCTTCTTGAGATATATGTGTGTATATAAACACATTATACACAAATGCTTATCAAGTATATATATATATGTATATATAAAATTTTGACTTGATAAACATGTGTAGATTATGTTTTTCATTAAGTATCTAAAATAGTGTAAACAATTTTTCTAGACTCTAAAAGTGAACAAGAATCCAAAAAAGATAAGAGTCACTGTATTCTATCCAATATATATAATTTTAATGAATCTACTTTTTTTACTGCATTATCTACTACTTATATTGATATGATGAATTTTTACCTGAAGTGACACTTTTTGCCTCAATATTTTCCTATTTTTTTTATAAAAAAAGCTTTAAAGTGATAGACCTGTGTATTGATTTTCTACTGTGTGATATTGTAGCCTGGGATTCTGCCAGTTTAGATGATAGTGGCATCTGTGTGCTCATGCAGAGAATAGCAATGCTCGCCATATACCACTTGACATCATAAAACAATAAAAGTTCCCACATTGTTTCTAAAGGTCTGCATTCTGACCTTGCTTGTGGCCATGGCTGAGCCAGAGTATCTTGTTATTACATTCAGGATGCCAGTCTGAGCTGTACAGATGAAAAAGTTTCCCTGTGGACTGTGAAACAGCTTGGCAAGGAATGCTGGAAGACAGCAGGAATTGCCAGTTTCCTGACACACAGACCTTGGATTCATCTATGATAACTTGTCCAGATGAGATCAGGTGCATTCCATTCAGGGTGGTGAGACAGCATCTTCAACAAACAGTGATAGAAAAACTGAATAGCAACACAGAGAAGAATAAAATTAGATCTTCATCTGTCACCGTCCAGAAAACTCAAATTCAAATTGATCAAGGACCTTAACATAAGACCCAATACTCTGAAACTACTAGAAGAAAAATTAGGGAGTATACTTCAAGACAGAGTATGCTTATAGACACAGACAGGTATGCACTTTCTGACTAGGACTCCTATAGCACAGAAAATAAGAATAACAATCAACAAATGAGATCTCATCAAACTGAAATGCTCCTGTATAGCATTTGAGTGCAGGGGAAGCTTACAGAATGGGAGGAAAAAAATATTTGTCAGCTATATATGACAGAGATTAATGTCTAAAATATACAAAGAACTTGAAAAAACTAAATACCAAGAAGGCAAACAACTCAATTTAAAAACAATACATGGAACTGAACAGAAATTTATCAAAAGATGAATCACAAATGGCTTAGAAATAACAAGTATTTATATCCTTAGTTATCAGGGAATTCACCTTACCCCAGTCAGAATGCTTAAGATCCATAAAACAAATGATAACAAAATCTGGCGAGGATGCAATAACAGTGGAATCCTTATTTATTACTGGTGGGAATGCAAACTGGAACAGGCATCATAGATATCAGTGTGGAGTTCCTTATAAAGCTAAAAATAGATTTACCATATGAATTGCCATACCATTTTTGGCATATACCCAAAAGACTCTACATCCCACCAAAGAGATATTTGTTCTTCCACATTTATTGCTGTTCTATTCACAGTAGCTAGGAAATGGAAACAACCTAGATGTCTATCAGCTGATGAATGGATAATGAATTGTGATACATACACACCATGGGACTTTTTCATCTGCAAAGAGAAATGAAATTAGTATTATAAATGGAGGGATGTGGAAGAAACTGTTCTGAGTGAGGTAACCTAGATTCAGAAAGACAAATGCTGCATGTTCTCTCTGATAAGTGGATCCTAGCTTTGAATCTTTCTATTTGTGTCTTTAACTTGGAGTACTAGTGGAAGCCAGGAAACTAAAAAAGGACCATTAGGAGGAGGTTACGGTGTGTTCCTAAGGGTGAGGGGATAGTAGGACACAGGTGATATGAAGGATAAAGGTTTAAGAGAACCTGGTAGGGCAGATGAAATGATAAGGAGGGTTAAATAACACCAAGAATGGTTGAAAAAAATATGGAAAACTAGTATTTTATAAACTTCGGAAAATGAGTATATATCCAAGGAGTTTAAATGAAGTTACACAAAAAGCAATGTTCCTTCCAAAAGCCATTGGTTTACAAATCAAAAGTCCAGTGGCAGGTATAGGATGTCTCCCTTTGAGTTGTTGGTCAGGGCTCTACTGGAGGCAGCCAAACAATACAGGCTCTTTTTGGTTGCCCAAGAGAATTTAATAATAAGACACTGTTACTTTGGTCACAAGACATGGAAAAATCATGCTGGTACTGACTTGGGAGCCTCCTTCCTGCTAGCTAGATCCATGAACAGAATCTAGCTTCTTAAAAGTTCTCTATTATATATAAAACAGGATTCGACTTCCCTTCTAGAACTGACTGAATTCTTTCAGAACTTAGCAGTATGTGCTGGCATTTAAAATTAAGCTTTCTTCTTAAAGTGTTAAATCATTCAAGAAACCACCTTTTAAGAGATTTAAAATCACACAATTATCCAAAAATTACTTGGAGCATACTAAAAAACTTCCTCTGAGAAGAAATTGAGTTTTTGAGGGAAATAAAATCACTGAGCTATTGCATGATAGACTAAAAACCTAACTAGAATTCCTCTTTCTTGCCATATTGATTCACTTTGCAGGAGTTTTACTTTGGCTAAAAATCACAGAAGACTGTACCTTGCTTTCTTTGTGTTTGACAAATTACAAAAGTGGACTTTAATGGATGGAGAGACATAAATTAAAAGTTTCCCGTTAGCCCTTTAAAACTCACTGGAGATTCACTAGTTGACATATCTAGAATTTTGTTATGTAGAGCTAACGTAATTTAGAGCTAAAGCAATGGCTTTGAGTTAAAGCAATGCTTCCTTCTAACATCCAAATATTTGTCATACTTTTTCTTATGTACTAGGAAATAGAACTCTATCCATGGACTGGCCTCAATGAACAGACATCTTGAGTGATTTCCTCAGAGGGAATGACCATTTATTCTCTGTCTTTAGCATAGCAATTCCTGGCAGTGTTTTATTCATGTAGCACAGAGTTTAGAACAATCACTTTCACAAACACTATAATATGAAAATGTAATATTTGAGCTAATCACATTTCCACCTTTCTCTGTTTCATGGAAATGGAAGTGGACTTCCACCATCATTAAAAATAATCTCTGCTGTCAGACAATAGAGAAGGTTTTCAGAATTGATTATTGCTTGGTCTTTCATTTCCCATGCTTATAGTAAGTAGATGGAATAATACTAAAAAACAGGTCATTTATATTCTATTTTGAAAGTCCCTTACCCAGTTTGTATGATGAATAAACTAAAAAATTGCTTAAATTTTATAAATTAGTCATACTGTAGCTTCAGCTACCTTTGAGGCTATTATCTTAGGTTAGAAGGATATGTCAGCTAAATAAAAATCATATTTCTGTGTCATTGTTTTAGAGGTATCAACAAAAATAACTGGCAAAACTGTGAATTTGCATTTTTCTATAATGACAATGTCTGCTTTATAAATTATGTCTATTTAAAAACTGCTTCATAAACAGTGTTCAATATTGTTAGTTATTAGGGAAATACAAATTAAAACTACCCTAAGGTTTCCCCTTACCCCAATCAGACTGGCTAGGATCAAGAAAACAAATGATACCAAATGCTGGCAAGGATGTGGAGAAAGGGGAACACTCATTCACTGCTGGTGGGATTACAAACTCATGAAAGCCATACGCCACAGTATGGAGAACTCTTAAAAAACTGAAAACGAACCTACCATATGACCCGCGTATACCACTCTTTGGCATATACCCAAAGGTCTCATCCTATTATAGAGACACTTGTACAACCATGTTTGTTGCTGTTCTTTTCACAATAGCTAAGAGATGAAAGCAACCTAAGTGCTCCTCAGCTGATGAGTGGTTAATAAAAATTTGGTACATTTATGCAATGGAGTTCTATTCAGCAGTGAAGAAAGATGAAATAATGAAATTTGCTGGTAAATGGATGGATCTAGAATCTGTTATACTAAGTGAAGTAACACAGACTCAGAAAAACAGAAGATGTATGTTCTTCCTCATACATTTGGTGGTGTGGACCTAGCACCAAATCCTTTCACATTCCATGTTCCTTTAATAAGATGATGCTTTACAGGAAAAAAAAAACAAAAACAAAACCCACAAAACAAACAATGAAACTGTTTCATTACATTTCTCTTTTATAAAAAATAAATATTTAGATTAATATATTGTATAATTTATTCATATTCATAAATTGAATAAGTCATATATTTATTTTTTCATATTTTATTTATTTAATTTTATTTAGTTTCTACGAGTGTTTTGCCTGTAAGTGTACCCATTTCATGTAATACCAGTAGAGGCCAGAAGAGGGCACTGGATCCCCTGAAACTGGAGCTACAGATGGCTGTGAGAGGCCATGTGAGTGCTAGGAACCAAATCAGAGTCATCTGCAAGAGCAGTGAGTGTTCTTAACCATTGAGCCATCTTTCCAGTGGCAGATTTTAACTGAGACTCCATTTATATTGGGCTTTGTATTATTTATTAACAAACTGTGAATTGCAATAATTTAATACCAAATGATAATTCCCAACTACATGAAATAACTCTTTTGAAACAGATACTTATAAACAGACATGTAGAAATCATGTTACTAAAGGAGGACTGAGATAGCTCAAACATTTAATTAAAGTTCCGAAATTTACCTGAAGGCCTTTAAAATTATAAAACTGTGAGAGTATCTTGAGTATCAGCTTGTCTTATAAATTTTCCAGTATAAATAATGCTTGTATGATTAGACATTGCATGTTATTTTTTCTATATCAAATGCTATTTATTTATTTATTTGTTTATTTATTTATTTAATTTTCATGCCTGACTATTGTATCTGCATTATTTCCACACCTTCCAATCTCCCTTGAATTCCTCCCATGTCTCCCACTCTCTCTTAAATTTTGTTCTTTTCCTTGGTTTTTAGTTTTATACACACACACACACACACATATTGCAAACAGACTATTTGTCAGTGCTCACATACGCCTATGTTTAGTGCTGCCCTCTTGGGATTAGTTAACCTCTTATGCAGCTAGTCCCTGAAGAGAACTGATTCTCTCACCCTCAGCATCCATTGATTGCCTCTAGCACTTCATATTGAGGTTGGATTCTGTGACGTTTTCACCATTCAAATTGGCATGTCAACTGATTTTGTTCATGTGGAGATTGTGTTAGGCTACCATATTGTGGACCATTCATGGGTAGACACTATATTTTAGAATCAAACAATTGTGATGATTAATCGTGGTTGTCAACTTGATTGAATCTGGAATTAACTCAGACAAGCTTCTTGGCAGATCTGTGAAGGTATTTTCTGAAAAGATTTAACTGACATGGATGACACTCTGCCAGAGTGGTAGGCACCTTTAAATAGTGACCCAAATATAAGGAGATATGAGGAAAAATCTGCAACTTCTTACTTGCCTACAGTCTCCCTGCTGGTGAGTGTGCTTCACTGTTGCTACTATTGTTGCTATCTTTTGTCCCATCAGAACCATGGCTCAGGAATACTCTAGGCCTTCTTCACCATATTGGAACTGTTGATGAACCTAGCCTTGTGAACTAAGAAGTTATATGGTTCTTAGCCTCTCCAGCATTCAAACACCAATTGTTGGACTACCCAGTCTGAACTGCGTAAGCCAACATAATAAATCCCCATGTTCATTTTGTTTAATGTCCTTCTAGAGAACTCAAACTAATAAAAAAAGCTTTTTGAATTGTAGTGGATTTTATTACATTATTTTTATTTCATTTTTACTGTACTTAAGTAAAATTAGATAACCACTTTCTGTTTATGTTAAATAATCTAGATTTTTTAAAACTCAATATCTATCAACTATTTAAGGATCAGAGAGTGTCAGGATTATATTATGTTTACTATCACAATTTAAAGGAGAATAGCGATAAATGTGTAAACAACTTGAGTACGTTTTGATGAAATTATTGACTGATTGGGGTGGAAATTTTCATTAGTAATTGGATGTATCTTCAATACTGAAATGCTTAGAACTATAATGTAACTCTCAGATAAAAAGATTTTAAATATCTTTCAGTATGCAGAAAGAACAAAAAAAAGGTGTGCTTATTGTTTTGCAAAAGAAAGCTAATTTCACAGATTCATCAGTTGATTCGGACAAAGAGAAAATGAACATACCTCAATGTGCCTGAGAGAACCCAAATGTAAGTCAAGGGTCAGGACATTTCCAGTAACTTAGTTTTTTTCTAACAGCCTTTGTTTCCTTCTCAGAAATCAGCCTCCTGAAATCCCTCAAGGTCTACCACCACCCAAACCACCACAGACAGTTTATTAAGCTGCCTTCCATTTTGTCTTTTTCTGTGTGCTGGATAGTTTTAGTTGCCAACGTGACACATCTGGGAAGAAAGAACCTCAATTGAGGAATTTCCTCCAGTGGATTGGCCTGTGGCCATGACTGTAGGACATTTTCTTGATCGTTGATGTGAGAGGGCCCAGCTTACTCTGGGAGTTGCTATCCCCGGGCAGGTGGTCCTGTGTTGTATAAGAAAGTAGGCTGAGCACAGGTCAGAAGAGCAAGGCAGTAAGCAGTGTACCTCCATCATCTGCACTCCAGGTTCCTGCCCTGAGTTCTGCCTTGGCTTCCCTTGATGGTGGACGGTGAGCTGTAAGCCAAATAAACCCTTTCCTCCTCAAGTTGGTTTTATTCAGTGTTTTTATAACAGAGATAGAAAATAACTATAACGCCTTGTTTTTGCCTCTGCTAACCTGGTTCCTGCTCTCAGTCCTGTCATGGCTCCAGCTGACTTGTGGCTCCAGCTGCTTCTGTAGCAGAATATATTGAATAACACTAAATTCACAGGATATGCTGTTTTAAATGTCAGCAATTTGCCAGATAGTCTTACTTTCCTTGATACCCTTGACCATGGTAAACATAAGTTCTTATATTCCAATCTTAACTATGAATATAAACTCTCAGATCACAAAGCAAATGCATACATACATATAAAAACATACATATTATATGTGCTGGGTAGCTTTAGTTGTCAACTTGACACAGCTGGTTGAGGGAGCCTTAACTGGGGAATTGCCACCATTGGGCTGGCCTGTGGCCATGTCTGTGGGGCATCTTCTTGACTGTTGAGTGACACGGGAGGGCCCAACCCATTGTGGGCGGTGCCACCACTGGGCAGGTTGTTCTGTTTTGTATAATATGAAAGCAGGTTGAGCTGGGCCAAATGATCAAGCCAGTAAGCAGTGTTCCTTTACGACCTGTGTTTCAGCTCCTGCCTCCAGGTTCCTGCCCTGATTTCCTACCTTGGACTCCCTCAGTGATGAACTGTGAACCAGGAGATGGATGCCAAATAAACTCTTGTTGGTACTGGTCAGAGTGCTTTGTCAGAGCAATTGAAGACAAGCTAGAATATTATACATGTAGGGTATAGAATGCTTGTAAAGAGTTAAGACATAAGATTCAAGGAGTTTCAAAGAAGCTTGGGAAATCAAAGATGTGATATGAGAATCTCTTTGTTGATAAGAGCAGAAAAGAGCACAGAAAATGATGGAGAAGCTGACATGACTGCAGTTCAAGCCACTGTGGATCACAGGTTTGAGAACAAAGTTACAGAGTTGAGTCTAATTGCAGAGGTAAAAGGGCAGGATCAGGTACAAATATGACAGATTGGTAGGGGCCTTCACCATGCGTGTGGTCTTTACATGGTCTAGGTGAGGGAGTTACACTCTTTACTTCACCTAGTGTGCCTGCTAAGTTCTTGGGCTTAGTTTTGCTGAAAATATTTTAATATTTCTGTGTCCCCCTAGATTCCCAATTCACCTCAATAAGTTTACAAGGAGGCACATTTCTATTACTTGAAATAAGTCACTACCATTCTTGCTGCATGGATGGTGCTGGTAGATGGTAGCATTTAGTGTTTACTGAGGTGCATAGTCATTCATCCACAAAATGGAGCAAAATCAACTTGTGAAATGGAATTTCTCAGTGCATGGTAGTCTTAAAAAACACTGTTTTTCAGAATGCAGAGTAAATCAGAGGAGGACTGATCTCACTATTCCCTGGTGTGAAAAAATACCAGTGATTTCAACCACCATCTTACAAGTATCAGTCTTTTGGTATGCACACTCCTCTTTCCCAGCAAGACTCATCTAGAGGGGAGAAAGAACTCAGAGGTGGCACTATGCCCAGGAAGTGTCTTAAGTGGCTTTTGCATTGGAGTTAAATACTATGTTAGCTCTAAACCTTAAGGGGCACTAAACAAACCAAATTAGAGGCATAATATCCCTTTCTCCTGCTACTGTTTATAAAAATTTATTTTTTTAACTTAGAAAGATCTTGTAGAAATATTATCTGTAGTGAGGGAGAATTTATTTGAAGTACATTCATTCATTTTCAGCTGTTTATATATTTTATTAAATCCAAGAAAAATAAAATTTACTACTTTTAATTTAACATATAAATTTTAAATGTAATTTTATTTTTAGAAAAGAAATTCTATCTCTGTTTCATACTTCTATCAGTATAGAGAGAATAATTTATATTCTAGAATGCCTAAGTTCCAGTTCAAATGGACACTTAACTATTTGAATGACCTTGAGCAGTTTACTTAAAATTGACTCAGACCTTTATTTTCATAAATTAAGATAAATGTAACAACAATCTTATAAATTTCTTAGGTTGACTAAGGGAGTTAATATTTATTAATTAGTGTTTTTAATGTCAGTACTTACACAGTACAAATAATGATCATTTCATTGTGCCCCAATGTTTCCTAACCTGTTGTAACATTAACTGTGGTGTTGGTTTCCTGGGTATCAACATGTATCACATTCACCACACTGTACACTTTAAATATGTACAATTTATTTATTGTTGATTATACCTCAATAAAGCTGAAAGGAGTAGATGAGTCAGTGAACAGAGATATATTTACAACATTGCTCACCAAATAATAAAAATGAACATTTCTGGATAATGGTAATTGTGTGATTTATGTTTTAACTAAGTTGCATTTAGTTTAATTAAAGTTTTTAATCTTTACTCCATGGGTAAGAGTTTTTAATATAAGAACAATATGAATCATTTATCACAGTTTCTTACAGGGAAGCGTTTTGAATAAACAACACATTTAGTATTCACTATCAACTCTCATTTGTCACTCTTCATTAAGTAGACTTCAGATTTAATATTTCTTATTCAAATCTCTAAGTGCAATTATTCCATCATTTTACATTTGACAGGTCTGCATATCAGAGATGTGACCTGCTCTACTGTTGCTCACTGTGACTACAAAAATCTTATTCTTTAGATTTCTCATACTTCGTGTGTTTCTTTTTGGTCAGAAACAATTCATACAGTAAATGAGCCCTTCTTTATAGTTAATAGTGCAGTTTAAGCTAAGTATGCCATGGCTTCCAGTCTGTAGAACATTAGTGCTCCAAAATTCAGCTTAACAATTTTTCCACCAAAAAGAAGTTTTAAATTCTTAAATTTCTGCCTAGCTCCTCTGAGTCAGCTTTCCTTCTTTTGTCCATTTCTGTCTCCGTATGCTCTGAACATGGCATTTTTCAATGAGCTATCTCCGTGTGGGTCAAGCGTGATCAATATGTACAGCAGAATGGCAGGACCCACCCTTCCTTTCCCTGCCCCTCCCCATTGCTCCATACTTGATCTTATCAGTAACTTGAAAACTTAAAGGACAAGATTATTGGTTATGGTATAAATTATCTTACTGATAATGATTCAGGCAGAACATTGCATCATACATGCCATGACTTTAACTGGTAACTGTGTTAAACACTCACTTTATAATATTTTTGTTAAATA